>NW_028274823.1:60305757-60608787 GCF_037043125.1 Eumetopias jubatus | reverse complement strand
GCAAGTTTCCGCACCAAGAAAAAGTTGTATTTTAGTCCTCTTGTGCATTCAGTACAAATTTTAAAATCACAGGAAAGAGGAAAAATAAAATAAACTCCTGCTGAATAAAGGATAGAAGAAAGAGAAAAAGGAAATAACTTGGGGAGATTCTTTGTAATGCACCTCTGGTGTCACAGCTGATGCTACAAAGGGCAGATACCTTGTGTTTCCTTAAGAAAATAAATAGATCACACCAGTGACTGATAACCCAATCCCTGTTTGCCCAACTGGATAATATGACTTTCTTCACTTGATGATCATTTGTAACATCCCCATTCAAAAATATATAGAAAGGTCTATGGCAAGGCTTCCCAAAGGTTAAAAACAGAAAGAAGTTTCCCTTATTTTCCTTACTGCCCCTATACCTTCAACCTCTAATCCTGTTTGCCATGAATCAAAGAAGAAAAAGAAAAGGGACAGAAGTGGGTTAAAAAGTAGGATTGGAAAGGAGAGGGGGCTAGAAATGAGTAAAAAAAAAAATTTTAAGCGACAAGTTTTGGAGAATATTCTGTAATAGTTTTTTCATCTCCCTGTAGCTGGGCTCCTTAACCTCCATTTATAAGCTCAATAATCTCACTATGATAAATCCTGTTGTGATCTCCTCGAGGATGGGCTCATGGAAGAAGCTTTGGCTCAATGATCTGTGACTGAACATCAAATAAACCTTATGGTTGTTTGGTTTTGCAGTCAGGTATTTCACTCAATCCCCAAGTTCAGCTGCCATCTTGATCACACTCCTGATACTTGGACCTATCTGTTGAATTCTGTGTGGTAGGCCCTCAGAAGCAAGGTACTGCCTCACTCTGCCTATATTCCCGTCTCCAGGGACTATCAGTGTCTGCCTCATCACCACCTGCTCATGGATTCTCCATCAACACGTTAAATACCACTATCAGAACCACCTGATTCCCTTTTCTTCTGCCAACACCCTTAATGATCAACAGCCTTAACAAGTGCAAGCAGTTAGTAGCTAGATTTTACAGAAAGGCTAGGATTCATTGTAATGCCTCACCCTTTTCCACATTGCAACCTCTTCCCTTAATTCCAAGTCATGTCCTACTTTAGACTGCCCATTCCACTGTTACACATCAGGTCATATCGTGAGATACAACACTTTCCTTAGCTAATGTGAAGAAATGAAATTAAGTACAAGGCTTCCCTTTACCAGAATATAAACAGGGGAAAGCTTTCCTCCATCAAACTTCAAATCCTGAAGCAGACTTGTTTATCTTTTCAAAAAAACTATAGTGTTTTAAAAGAGAGACGTTGATTGATTAATTGATTCACCAGTCCCAAATAATGTTAAGTTGAAAACAGCAATGACATTTCTAAGGGCTGTACTGCATTTTCTAATACCAGGTGGTGGATATCTATGGAGTTTCATCAGACTAGGAGGGCTGTCACACCACTGGCTCTATTCTATACGCTTCACTGGCTTGCTAGTTAACAATTATGCAATATATATTTGCTCATTCTCCATGCAAAAAGATCAAGATTGACACTTAAGAGCTCATCTTTAGGTGGGAAAGAAATCCTTAGAGAATCAGGAGAATATAATATAAAACAAACTTCTGTCTGAAAAATAACTGGTGTTTTTATCCTCTCTCATAAGCAATGCCTTCTTTCTTTGTGTGATTCTGTTTCAAAATCAGTAGCCTACCAACCCCTCAGCTAAAACAAAAGAGCTAGCATTAGAGAAGAATGCAAATGCAGTTTCATGACTACTTTTGATAAACCCTCATATACTTTTTTTTCTTACCCCAATACAAGAGTGCACATTGATTGCAGAAAAAAAAAAATTCACATGCGCAAAACTCGTCCTCTTCGAATACAACAGGGACCTGGGCTAACAGTCCAAACATGCAGGTTTGAGAAACTGTATTCCATCATACTTGTCAGACTCAATATCTTGTCTACGGCTTCTGTTCTCCCCAAAATCTCATAGCTTCAATTCACCAAATTCCTATATACGAGTTCAGTTGGATCTACTGTCAGAACACTTCTAATTTCCCAATTGCCAAAACTCAGAAGCAACCAGGATGTTCTTCAGTAGGTAAATGGATAAACTGTGGTGCATCCAGACAATGGAATATGATTTTTTTGAAGTAATCTCTACACCCAGCATGGGGCTTGAGTTCATGACCCCGAGATCAAGAATCACATGTTCTACTGACTGAGCCAACCAGGCACCCCAGACAATGGAATATTATTGAGTGCTAAAATGAAATGTGCTATCAGGCCCTGGACAGACAGGGAGGAACCTTGAATGTATATTTTCTGGGATACCACAAATCAAGTGATAACAAGGCACCAAAAGTCCAGATAAGGGAAAAAGCATTAGACTGGATTCTCAGAGGCCTGAGTTTTAGTACCAGTTCTGCCATTGCCCAACATGTAACTGAGCGCACATCACTTCACCTCTCTGATTTATGTTGAGTCATGGCTTTGTACGTTGTATAATAATCACTAAATTAAAATATCAAAACCTAAATGTTAAAATTAGTAAAATTGCAAGATACTTATTTTAATAACAAAAATAATTGCAACTCCTTTACATTTTGTATTTAAAAGATGAGAATGCCTATTTAAGGAAAGGAGAAAAAAAGCCTTAAGTACAATGGCAACTAAAATGGCAACTCAAACAAGATAAAACTGTTTCTGAGGCACTGATCTTTTAATTACAGAAAATGTCAAAATGCAATGTGTTCTCTTAGCTTTATTATTTTGAATCTGTTTCTTGTTTCTCAACAAACGGAAGAAATAAACAGTGATTTTTAAAATTAATTACATAGTGCAATTTTCCTCCAGGAAAACCAATATAGCTTAATTTTCATTAACTATATTGTAAATCGCATTACTCTTTTGGAAAACATTCAAGGGTGCTTTTATTTATAAACCAAGAGATGAGAACTGTAATGCATTTATATGGTGCTTGGACACTTTCAAATGGGGCTTCTTATTAAGTAGAATTCAACAATGATATTTTTAAATATCATTACAATTTTTAAATGATAAAACCCAACATATCATTCAAGCCAAAAATAGTGGCATCCCAGGTTAAACTGCAGCATTCGGGATGTTAATTAGCTAACCATGACTATATGTATAATGAAGATATTAAGCTTTTTCTAAGAACATTGCAACTTGAATTCAAATAACTAATGTTATGGGATAATTGGGAAATATGATTAACTGATTTAAACACCACTGAAAATGCAGCACAATTCTCTTTCAAGAGGCAGAAGAAATATATTCTATAGACAAATGCCAAAATCAGAATTAGCATGTAGTCAAGAAAGGAGGTGACTAAGAGTACATGGGTAACCATTTGGAATAAATCACTTTAAAGCTAGTCACAGTGTGAATGAGGATAATTATATGGCTCTCAACTCTGCTCATGTTTTTTTTTTTTCTCTCTCTCAATTGCAAGTCCCTTCAACTGTCATGTTTAGTTGTCTCTTTGAGATGTTACTATACATGGTAACAGATCAACCTGTGCTTCTGTGATTTTTATAAATGATCTTAGCTCACACAGCAAAGCCATTAAGCTTAGGTTAGGAAAGGCCTGAACCTTGGGTACTTGCATGCAGTTTTCTATCGTAGAAAAGCTTCATAAAGCTTTATAGGAAGATTTGAAAAGACATCAGAAAATAATTTGAAATTCAGAAGTATCCAAGATGCCCTGTACCTTTTCATTGCTTGCACTGGTTGCATGCCTACACAGGAGAGTAAGTAAACTATTTAACAAGTGGTTCCCAATGAGAAGGTATATTTTAGTAGGAATAGCTACTTTGGGCCCTCTGGGTTCCTTTAGATTGTTCCAAATAATTGCATGTAACTACCCTAACAACCAGGAGATCATTAATAAAAGGAATTTAATGAAATGATTCTGAAGCATGATTTAATGTGCAAACTTTTTAGAGGCGATGGCCAAGAGAATATCACAGGCAGCAAAATTTTATAGTAGACCAAGTGAACAGAATTGGAAACAAGCACTGTAGAGAAATAAAAATCATAATCAATATGCCTGAAAGGAATTCATACTGGTAATTGCAAGATAGCTGCAGAGACTTATACTTAGTAGCTGCTAATAAATGGGGTGATGATAAAGGCAAAGAAGAGCAAGACCTCTGGGATAAGATAAGAGGATTAAGTTTACTCCATCCAAGAAAACAATGGAAAGAAAACTAGGGGAGATCTAATACACTAGAATTTAATACAAGATGAATCATTTTAGTACTGAATGTAATACTCTACAATTATTTTTCTGTAAGACTATATACTAAGTTCTTCTGATTTGTTATAGGTATTGTCTAAAGAATCATAGCCAATCAAAACTAAGTCCAAAGGGGCCCTCTGGCAGAGGCAGAAAGAAAAAATTGGTAGGTTTCTTGCAGTAGGGATGCTATCTTTTATTTGTAAAGAACTCATGACTTAGATACCAGAAACTATATTCTATCTACTTTATCATTCTAAATTATTGAGATTATCCAGAACCCTGATTTTCTGTGTTTAAGTTATTCTTTCCTATGTCTTCTTTTATGAGTATTTATTCTATTCTACAAGTTTCACTTCCTTCACCTTTCCCCTCAAAAACAGATTAATTTTACACAATGTCTAACTTAAGTTAAGCTTATTTCTACATAGATGAGATTTTTAAAAAGTTATCAAAAAGATACAAGAAGGGGCACCTGGGTGGCTCAGTCAGTTAAGCATACGACTCCTGGTTTCAGCTCAGGTCATGATCTTGGGGTCTTGAGATTGAGCACCGCATAGGGCTCTGCACTCAGCAGGGAGTCTGCTTTCCTCCCTATGCTCCTCCCCGGCCCCCATGCACGAACGGCATGAACACGCTCTCTCTCTCAAAAAAATCTAAAAAAACAGATGAAAGAAAAAACATAAAACAACGGCAACTTAATACAGTATAAACAAAAGATTTTTATAACTAGAATTTAAAAAACTAAGTAGATAATAAAAATAAAACATTTAAACGTAGGCTCCTACTTAGATAGTAACTGAAAAACTAGTTACTTTTATCTCCATATTTGTGTAGATTCATATTTTAATTAAGACATTCAAAATTATTTTTCTGATAATATTTTTCAGTTTATTTCCATTTCAGATTTTAATGCAGATTTTTTTAAAGCACAATAATCTCAACAAAGAAAGGAAAGGCATAAGATTCAGCAGTTTCTGCTTTTTATATATAATTGAAGCCAATTTACTGTGGCATCGAATTTTTAAAATCTCGTTTCCCTTGAAGTGGGTATTTTCAAATATTGCATATATATATACAGTAGACTTTTCATTTGCAAGAAGCTTAGAAAAATAATCAGTTCCTTGGTAAATACCAAAAAAAAAGAAGAAGAAGAAATTCATAATAAAATTAGAAGTAGTCCAATGAACAGCCATATATCAATGGAACTACACCATCTGTGAGAACTGTAGAGGGAAAAGTGAAAGGAAAAAGTGAGGATGACCTGTTTAGACGTAGGTATGCTAATGTACAGTCAGAACTAGATTCAGCCTTTTTCGGGCTTAGAAGTGTTTAGAATGAAATATGATGTCTTCAGAGTGACCACTGGTTACTTTGGGTCTCAAAGGCCCCAAAGCTCTGCTTCCACTCTCACACTTTATTGTGTGAGACAGGAGACAAGAGTTGCAGCTCCTACTTATTATCAACCCGCTGTATCTCCTGCCTCTTCCAAGACTTCAGATACCTCATCTGTCAAGCACTGGATTTCAACAAATCTTCAACCACATCCTTAAAGAATATTCAAAAATTTTGTGAAGTAGATCAAAATGTATTGTCACTAAAATCAAGTAAGATTTGTTCATTAAGTGGGGAAAATGTTAATGACTAAAAATTTCTTAATATAAAGTGTTCGTCTACAAGTATTCTTCAAATGCATTATCTCCTTCTGTCTATTTCTTTCTTTTTCTATATTCCGGGAGAGGCGATAGAGTCATTAACAGCATCCACCCTGGAGTCAGAATGCCTAGGTGTAAATCCAGCCCTGCCCATTCACTATCTACAAACCCTGGTAAAGTCATTTAATCTCTTTATGCCCTCTTTTCCTCGATAAGAAATGGAGATAGCACAATTTCTTCCTTATAAGGAAGTTATGAGGATTAAGGGAGGTAATACACATAAAGCACTAGAACAGTGCCTGCTAAGCACTGTCACAATAACATACAGCACAATAACAAACAGCAACAAGTTTAGCACAAGATACTTCTTTTAAAAAACCAAATGTAAATATTGCACGTTGCTTCCCAAAGTGCCATGACTTTCAGGTGCTTTGTAAAAAGAATGAGGAATATTACTAAATACTGTTAGGATATATTGTTTCAGTAAAAAGAAGCAAGGTGTTTAAGCATTTATACTATGCTACCTTTTATCAAAGAAAGGAGAAACAGGAATACACATATAGAGGTATACTTATACATATTTTAAAAAGAAAGGAAAGATAAACCAAAAACTAATAAAAATGGTGACATCCAGGAATGAGGGACAAGGTAGAGAAGCTAGAGTTTTCCAAATGTGCTTTACTTGGAGGTTTTGACTTTGAAACTATAATAATGTTTTAAATAATCACTAAAGTTAATTCAAACTAAAAAGAATCCATAAAAATGAAAAGCAAAATAAAACAAGGGAATATAACTGTGTATGAATTGATATCTTAACCGTGCACAAATTATTTTTAAGTAGCATAAACTAAGAACTTTAAGGAACCTTAAATTGTTTTTACTAATCACATTGTAAAAAATATGACCATTTTTCTAAAGTTATTCTTAAACTATAGTATATACAGTCATATGGAACAAAGATTTTTAGTTTAAGAGAAAAGAGCTAAACATATTAAATGAAAGAATTACAGACAAAACCCCATAAACTGAAATTTGAATTGGAAATATGGAACACTTGGAAATATCAATATAAACATATAAAGTATTCCTCTTTTAAAATATTTCTACAGAAAAGGCCTAGGAACAGTGACCAATTAAGTGGCAATGCAACGAGAGTGACCAAATTGTGGACTATGAACACTGTTTCCCACAAAAGGTACAGATGCCTTAGAGATATGGCTATTTCCTGGTTTGGGCAGAAAACAGAAAAGAAGATCCTGGGACTGCTTGTCCTACCAAAAAGTGAGGATGCATCAATGCCTACAAGGATCATTTCAAGAGGACTTGGGAACAAAATTTAAGAGATGCCTGTCTTTCCTTTCGCCGCTGTGACTGCAGCCATGAGTATGATCAGACTTCAGAAAAGGCTTGCCTCCAGTGTCCTCTTCTGTGGCAAAAAGAAGAGCTGGTTGGACCCCAATAAGAACAGTGAAATCACCAATGCCAACTCCCATCAGCATGTCCAGAAACTGATCAAAGATGGGCTGAGCATCCGGAAGCTTATGACTTCCCATTCCCGGGCTTAGTACCAGAAAAACACTATGGCCCACCAGAAGGGCAGGCATATGGGCATTGGTAAGAGAAAAGGTACTGCCAATGCTCGAAAGCCTGAGAAGGTCACCTGGATGAGAAGGATGAGAATTCTGTACCTGCTGCTCAGAAGATACTTCTATCTAAGAAGATTGACCACCGCACATATCACAGCCTGTACCTGAAAGTGAAGGGTAATGTGTTCAAAAACAAGCAGATTCTCACAGAACACATCCACAAGCTGAAGACAGACAAGGCTCACAAGAAAAGCTTCTGGCTGACCAGGTAATGATAGAATTAGAATCTTACTGTTTTGCAATACCTATTGAACAAATAGATTTATACTATAATCATCAGTAACAGATAAACTAACAGATGAAAAATTGATAAAGAACAAAATTTATAATGGATGAATCAGGCCAATCACATATAGACCTATAGATCAATCTTAACATCATAATAAATAGATATTAGGCACTGTGGGTTCCTTAGTGTGATGCAATGGAAGGAACCCAACATCCTGAATTAAGTATTCTTGCCAAACATCAAATTGGGATCTGATTAAATCTCTATGTCTAGATATGTAGCTTATAGAAAATAGGGGTCAAAGGAAATTTTTAAATGATATTATGAAGATGCACACAGCAAATTACAGAACGTGAGAAATTCTACAAGACAAATAACCCAGTTTCTTTAACAAATAAAGTACAAGGGAAAAATGGAGGGGAGAGTTTATAGTTTAAAGGAAATTTTAGATGTATACTAATGAAATGCAAGGTGAGGGTCTAGACTCTATCCTGATTCAAAAAAAAAATCCAAATATGCATGTTGTGGCATGCATATTGAATTTGATGTTGATTGGTATTTGATTTGAAGTCATCAAATTTTTGCTAACTTTCTAAAATGGGATAATAATATCACAACAATACTTTTTTGCAATACTTTTTTTTGAGTGTTTATCTTTTAGGGTTACATATGGGTGAATTATATGATGTCTGGGATTTGCTTCAAAATGAGGGTGGAGTGATAAGTGGAGGTATAAATAAGTTAAGATTGGCCATGTGCTAATAATTTTGGACACTGACACTGGGTGACAGTTTTAGGAAAGTTCATTATTCGCTCTACTTTTGTATGTGTTTGGAAACTTACACAATAGAATGCTTTAAAATGAAAACTATTTTTAAGCACAGAATTAAACACAAAAATTCCTGTTGAGTTTTTTTTTTATTATGTTGCATTGAATCTATACACAGATTAACTTAGCCCATGGAGTCTTCCAATACAGAAACCTCTACATTCTGTTCCTCAGTAGCATTTTTATTATTATCATTACTGCTTTTGTTTCTACTTTCTTGGTATAGGTTGTAGACACTGCCTAAGCTTAGTCAGAAGTTTTTCATAATTTACAAGACTTTTTCTGTTTAACCAGTTTATAAGTGGATTTTTTTTTGTTTTACTAACAATAATCAGTTTGAAAACAAATAGGAAGTAATTGCTTCTGTGTATGTAAGTTTTTAATTTTCCTAGTTACTCTACTGTCTTTCTGGTCCCAATAACTTTTCAATCTAATATCTAATATTCTAATATCTAATTTTCAACCAAATCTAATTTCTTATATATTTCAGATGGACAATCCACAAGATACAAATAAAGGATAATTTTTCTCATCTCTTTAAAAATAGTTGCTGTGTGGGGCACCTGGGTGGCTCAGTTCTTAGGAGTCTGCCTTCAGCTCAGGTCATGATCCCAGTGTCCTGGGATGGAGCCCTGCATCGGGCTCCCTGCTCCGCAGGAAGCCTGCCTCTCCCTCTCCCACTCCCCCTGCTTGTGTTCCCTCTCTTGCTGTGTCTCCCTGTGTCAAATAGATAAATAAAATCTTAAGAAAAAAAATAGTTGCTGTGGACTGAATTGAAAGCACTGATACCCTTTCACTTGTTTCCTGAAATCCATATTTTGAGAGGTTTTCTATCTTAAAACAAACAGAAACCTGTATTATGCTCCTGCCCAACTTGAAACGCTCAAGAATTCATACTAGGAACTGTGAGATTAATATATCTGATGAATTTGCACGATGACTTAAATTTTCAACTCATCCTATCATCAATTATAGTTCAGAGAACACCATCAAAATCTAATAATTAAGAATATCTATTGGAATGCCTGGGTGGCTCAGTCGGTTAAGCATCTGCCTTCAGCTCAGGTCATGATCCCAGGGTCCTGGAATCTAGCCTCACGTCGGGCTCCCTGTTCAGAGGGTAGCCTGTTTCTCCCTCTGCCTCTCTCTCTCTCTGACAAATAAATAAATAAAAACCTTAAAAAAAGAAAAGAATATCTATCCCCAACAAATATCAAAATACGTTTGCCATACCCCTGGAAGATTAGTTAAGAGAAGGCTTCCTTGATTCTTATTTTCAGGCTGATGAAATAAGATGATTACATTAATAAGAACCCAAATTGTTCTTTGTCATAAAGTAGACATGGAGAAGATTATCAGAGAAACTGACTAAAAATTTTAAAGCCAATCTCAAAACATCAACATGAGTTTTTTTGTTTTTTGGTTTTTGTTTTTTCCTTAAGGGATGTATTTTGTAGAGAAGTTACATTATTATTCCAGAAGACATTATCTTGGCTTCAGTATACATAACACATCTGGGAATTGTCTGCTTGAAAGCCTTGGCTAGAAGCTCTATCTGATGGCCTCAAATTGATTGTGATATTGAAAAGTCTGAAGGAAGTTGGTGCACGTCACATGGCAGGCGGCTTGGCATAAACTGCCTAAGACACCAAATTTTCCCATGGGAAAAGACCAAAAAAGTTGGATCAGGATTCCATATTGATTTTGCTTTATGAGATAAAAACTTCTCCCTTCAGTATACTGCTTCTCACAATAGCTTTAAGTGCTTTTGCTTCGACCTCAAGCCTCTACAGTGACAATGTGACTCCGTGCCAGTTTTTTGCAGCATACAAGCTGCCAGATACAATTATTTCTGACAACAGGTCCACATTTGTCTCAGTCAAGTTACGGTATTTGTGGACAAGAATCTTATCCAAGCTGTCACCATTGCACCTTGTCTGTTTTAATGTATGGAAGGAGGAAAAGGTACTGCAGATTTCCAAAGATGCCCTGAGGTGGATTTCTGAAGATACTGACCAATAATTCTTACCTGGTTTTTCATCAACTAATGTTATAGATGTTCACTCAGAGATGCGGCCATGCTGACTACTAGTTAACTTTCATAACTTGTCTAAACCAATTCTGCTGAGAATAAACTGACAACTCACAAAATGAATGAGAAAGTATTCTCAATACCGCTCTAGCTAAATGCATCAGTCATTCATTTCTGGTAATCATTCACCTTTATCACTGCAGTTTTTCTTTGCTGGGACTTAATTCAGTTCTTGTCCTGCTAGTTGAATCTGGAGGTGCCATTTCTATGAAGTCACATAGCACCCTGTGCTTTCTCATGATAGCACTCACTACCCACATTCTAACAAATCATTTATCTGTATGCCATCCTGGATTATAAATACTATGAGTGTAGAAATGTGTCTTTTCTTTTCTCTTAATTCTACCTCCACCATCTAGAATGGGAACTGGCACAAAGAACACACACAGGGGCCAGCATACAAACAGTCCTTTAGGTCAGGCTTCTTCAAGTCAGCTTCTAAAGCCAGTCTTCTTGACATTACTGGTAAGCCTTTTTTAAAAGCTACAGATAATGAGGGGGGGCGGGAATAGGAGGGGGAGATGAACCATGAGAGACTATGGACTCTGAGAAACAAATTGAGGGTTCTAGAGGGGAGAGGGGATGCATCAGCCTGGTGATGGGTATTAAAGAGGGCACGTTCTACATGGAGCACTGGGTGTTATATGCAAACAATGAATCATGGAACACTACATCAAAAACTAATGATGTAATGTATGGTGATTAACATAATAATAAAATAAAATAAAATAAAATAAAAGCTACAGATATTCCAGTAAGATCCTTAATGAAAGCCCACTTAAGGCAAAAAGCCCCCTGAAATAATACTATAGGTAAGAAACAGAAGGAGTAACCAGCCCCAAATAAAAGAATTTGTCCTCAAACTACCCCTTCACGTGTTGACAAAGAACCCCAAATAAGGAGTTGTTTTTCTGTGAATACAAGGTCATTGCCTTCAGACACAAATGAAAGTGCCCTCAGAGTAAAATTTCTCAGGTTGGAAGGGAATGAGGGAGCAATAAAAATTCATCTGCAACACTTTTAGTCAAACAGAGATGGTAAATGGTGAAAAATAAAAACCAGTATTCTGGCTCTTCAACCGAAATTCTGAGTGTTCATCAAACTTAGTATGATGAACTTAGGGAATCCCTTATACTTGAGCATATCTTGGATAACACAGACTTGCGAACCAGCTACAGGTACTCCTTCCAGGGACTCTTCCTTATTATAGAAGTATCTCCCCTTGAATCATCCTTGTTTTTTCCTTTCATGAAACATATATTGAGTATGTATTATCTGTGAATAGTAGATATTTAGAGATGAGTGAGCTTCTACCATCCCTGAATTTAAAGGATATTCTGTTGGAAAAAATTTACATATAAATGATTATAATACAATGTATTTATATATCATACGTATACGGTATATAACCCAAAAATGCTAATGAGGAAGTTACCAAATCCCTAGAGAAGATTTTATGGAGGATATAACATTTGAGATATATTTTATAGACAATTTCACCTGATAGATAGTGAGGGAAGTCTATTCTTATAAGAGAGAATAGCACAAACAGTGACTTAAGGCATATTAAAACATGGCTTGTTCAGAATATAATGAATACTTTGGTGTGCCTGGATCGCAGGTTGCAGAGCATATTGAATAGTGAATGGAAGTAATGACAAAGTGTCGATTTGGACCAAATAGTAAAGGATTTTTGAATCAGGTTTTATTCACAGTCTTTCATAACTGTAATTGGCCCCACCTAAAGCACCTACCAAGTCTTATACAATATGGCCCTGCCAACTTCACAATAACCCTTGACCGACCCTCTGTCACATCTTATTGGACTCAGGGTGATCATTTTATTCAAGAACAACCAACTCATAAGACAGATCCCAACCTATGAGGTGGCATGGTACAAAAGGATCAACCTTTTCTCCTCTACAATTTTAAACTGAAAGGACTGGAAGAATGAGCTGATTTAGAGTGAAGCTGAAAGAGTCATGAAGTCGCATGTAGTCATTGAAGACAATATGGCAAGCCAACTCCATAGGAAGCAAACACTATAAATAAACTACAGGTGAAGGCGGAACAGAGGTGAACAGAAGAGAGGTGATACAAATGGAGACCAGCAAAGTGCAGGGCACTGAAATGAAGCTACTTCCCTTTCCAATAAGGTTCTTGCTCTTCTTGACAGCTGATTATTTGACTTTATCTAACAACAAAATTAATCAAATCAGAAGAACCTTGTGTGTCATAAGGATGAATCTGCTGTTTGACCAGAGGTGATAGTGAGCTATTCGAAGGATTTAAGCAGAACAATAACATAACCAAATCAGTGGTAGTGTTTTAAGGGAGAAAGTCAGACCATTCTGGAATTGACCTTCATGTCATTCCACTAAAGACTCATCAAATCTCAAAAAAGAAAGAAGCAGTAATTATTTTCTGTTTATCTTAACCCTGGCAAGAGGGTAACTTGCTATTTAAAAGATTATATTAGCCATATAGGAGAGAGAACATGTGTATTAGAATACTAGTTATGTATTTCCTTTTCAGAGCCAATATTTTGCATTTCAGTGACTTAAAGGAAGGTGAGCTCGAATAATTCAACATCAATAAAGATTGTTCCATAAACTAAATTTCCAACAGTAGAAGGAATTTAAAATAATTGTTTTGCCCACTTCAAGGAATGTGATGCATTCAATTCAAGTTAATAAAATATATGTATAGTTGCCAAAATACTAATAGGGATTGCCCTTGGATGGTGAGAGCATAGTTCTTATGTTTTATAATTCATATATATTGCTTTTATAATGGAAAGGAAATAAACTTAAAGAATAGTTTATGACATATTTCATTTCTATCTAACAAAACAGATTTCAAGTTTAGTTGTCTGGATAAATGTATCTGAGGCTAGGGATAAAGCTATCTATTAACGTTTGCTATTGTTTTCAATGGTATAAAGACTTTGGTTTGGATTCAAGGAAAACAAAATAGTTATAAAAAAATACACTAAAGTCAAAGGATCTACGTTGCATGCAAAGTTCCTATACCCATGTCACATATGAATAGAGCCAGTTACTTCATCTCTGTGTTTCAGTTTTCTGACTTGTAAAATGTGGTTTGAACAAAATAATCTCAAAATTCTTTCCCATTTATGATTCTTTAAGCATTTATATCATTCTTATTTGGTATTACTATAATATTTTCCAAGTTTAATTTGTAAGCTTATAAGCCACTTGAAATTATATAAAGCATCTCAGGCCTTTAGAAAGTATCCACAGAAAACCTACAAAGCTTAAGGGTTAGGACTAATGGCCTAAACATGAGATGCCATGTTTAATTATTTTTGTCTCTCCAGAGAGAAACCTAGAGTACCTCAGAAGGAAAACACCAAGATTGAAAGTTATATGTACCAAATCAAAAATATTTTCATGATTTTAAATAATACCATAAAGAGAAAAAAATACATAGAATTAATGTAGGCTGTTTCCTTTAAGAAAATGTCTGGTCTTGAATATAGTCAGTGAATAGAAGAAATAATTTATATGACAGTGTGATACCTATTACTAGTTTTTGAATATAGGCATACATTGAGCTATCAGAAGATACAAACCTGGATCATAAATAAATAGTTGCCATTTGAAATATTTTTTATTTGTAAAGCTCTACTTCCTAGAAATATAAACACAAACACATATCCACACACACATATACACACAACACACTCCCCACACCATATACATATATATCAAGTTCAAGTTTAATTCTTTACTATTAAGTCACAAACATACACTTGAAAAGAGCAAAATATATATTTTTTTAGTTTGAAAACTCATTCTAAAGTATAATTGATAATTAAAACCAAAATTTTGATATAAAAAAGTGGTATATACTCAGTTCAGAGTATTTTATGTAATTATCTTTATTTCATTATAAAATTATAAACTCATTCTTATGAAAAAACATTCCCACACCCCCTGTCATCACCTGCCATGACTGTAATCTCTCATGAGAAATTCATATCTGAAACATGACATTGCATACTTTCATTGCCTCTTCCCCCTTAAAACTCATGTAATAACAAATGAATACAAATGAGGATACAGGGGAGATAAGAATGCATGAATGATTTCTACAAAGTTTTATTTTTTTTATTTTAAAGATTTTTATTTATTTATTGAGAGAATGGTAGAGAAAGAGCACGAGAGGGAAGAAGGTCAGAGGGAGAAGCAGACTCCCTGCTGAGCAGGGAGCCCGATGTGGGACTTGATCTTGGGACTCCAGGATCATGACCTGAGCCCAAGGCAGTTGCTTAACCAACTGAGCCACCCAGGCACCCTCTACAAAGTTTTAGAAAACACAGAATATATTATAAATAAGTAGAGTTAAGAAAGCTACACCTAAGTGCTTCCTAAAGGGGACCCTATGTTGTACAACAAAGTCTTCAGAGGCTTCGGAAAGTGGGGCCACTAAAAATATGGGGACTGGTTTAAAGTATTTGTGAAGAGTGCCAGATCCCCATCTTCACCCCAAGAAACCAAGAGACTATCTGCTATGGACCAAATGTTTGTGTCCCCCCTGCCTCCCACCACAAATTCACATGTTGAAACCCTAATACTCAAAATAACAGTATTTGGGCGTGGGGCTTTTAGGAGATAATAAGGTCATGAAGGTGGAGCTTTCATGAACGGGGTTAGTGCTCTTATCCGAAGACACACAAGAGAGATGGTCTCCTCTACCATGTGAGAATACATCAAGGATGTGTCCATCTGCAAACCAGGAGGAGAAACCTCACCAAGAACCCAAACATGCTAGTACCTTGATCTTAGACTTCCAGCCTCCAAAATTGTGAGAATAAGTTTCTGTTGTGTAAGCCACCCAGTCTATGATATATATTACAGAGTCAGCCTGGGCTGACTAGGACACTACTACTCATTTCTTCCAGCAAAGAAAAAAAAAATTTTTTTTTCTGTAAATCCAAACATGAGAAGTTAGATCCAAGTATATGAGGCAAAGCACTGAAGCTTGGTATTGAAAACAGGAAAATTAAATGAGAATGTACATAATGAACTTGGGGACCCCAGCATCCCTCTCCTGCTTTGTCCCCAAAACACTGGTAACCTCCAGCTCCAGTGAAGAAGGTTGGGGGTCTCCAGGGGAAAATATCTATATTCATGTATCTGGAGATTCCTCAGTGAAAAGGCAAAGTTCTTTTTTTAATCTTGCTCCCACAAAGTCCACAGCCAAAACCCTGCCCATTCACAAGGAACTTTCTCTCAGCTTTTCGTGCCTCATTCAATCTGAATAAGCACACAAGAAACTTAACATTTGAAAAAAAGCTTCCAACATGAAATGGACCAAAACAAACTAACTAAACACCTCAGAGGAAACAGTGACATTGCACCAAAAATATAACCCCCAAACTGTATAATATCCTGTAGTGAAAAAGGATGTCACATTTATACAAATAAAACAGTATGCAATGAAGAAAGCGAAAAAGAGAACCAAAAAAAAAAAAAAAAAAAGAGCTCCTATAGATAACAAATATGATCACCTAAACTAGGGGAGGTAGAGGATCTGCAAACTTTTTTTTATAAAGAGATACATGGCAAATACTGGAAGGTTACAGGATTTACAGTCTCTAAACTCTGACATTGATGAATGAAAGCATCCACAGACAATACATAAATGGATGAGCATGAATGTGTTTCTTTAGTTATAAAAGTTTAACTTTATTTGCACCACTTGACCTAACAGCATCACTTTTGGATTTGGCTGTGCCATAGTTTGCTGACACCTGATCTAAATTTGTAATAAATAAATAGACAAAATACTATAACATAAAGCTGAAAGTAAGACAAGAATATAAAGGGATGGAAAAATAGGAGAAAAAAAAACAACAACAAAGAATCAATCCAGGACATCCAAAATCTGCCCAATAATAGTTCCAGAGTGAGAGAGAGAGAACAGAGAAAATGGGGAGAGATAATTAAAGACATAAATAAGTTTTTACAGACCCAAAGGACACAAGTCGCCAGATTTAAAAGGTCCACTGAATACATAGCACAATGAATGATGAAAGGCCCAAATCAAAGTACACCTTGTACAATTTCCAAATACCAGAGAAAATAAAGTATCACAAAAGCTTCCAAAGATTATACACAAAGGAGTGGGAATCAGAATAGAGCCTGGTTCTCAACAGCAAGAGTGGGTTATGAGAACACAGTAGACCAATAGCTAAAAGATCCTGAGGGAAAATGATTTCCAATTGTGAATTATATATAGTCAATTTATTAATCAGTTAGGATAAACCAAAAACATTCAGACACAGAATTTTTATATCAAATACACCTCTTAGAATCTACTAGTGGATATGTTTCAATAAAATAAGTGGTAAACTAAGAAAATGAATACATGGGATCCAGGAAAGGGGAGAATGGAGAAGGGGAATACTAGATTAAGAGCCATAATGAGATAAAGCTCATATTAGATACTAGAGAAACAGAGTGCTACAAAAGGAAGGCATTATCTGAATGGACTATTTGGAAAAGTTAAGCACTTGAAGAATCTCTTAAAATATTGGGAAAAACAACTAGCACTATGTACAGACAAAATCTAAGCAAATTTGAGAGACAGGGAGAGAGAGAAAATAGAGACAATTCCTAACTGCAAGAAAAACAAAAAGTTGAATGAGAATGTGAACATAATCCGGTATACCACTTAACCTGGCAGCATCATTGCTTACATAGTCATCTTAAGTACTATTTATTTAATACTGTATTAATATGAGAAGTAGGAAAGTAAGAGGAAATATGGTATTAATCTTCAGTTAAAATAGCAAGAAATGAAAATATCAATAAAATTCAGAAATATTATGAGAAAAAAAGAGTAGCTAAAATAGTCACTGACTCTGAAAAGAGTAACTGGTGAAGAAGCTGAGAAGGAGAAGCAAGTATGGATATTTTCAGTACAAGTTTTTTCTCATATTTGCTTCTCAAACTATGTACATAAAATTCAGTTCTCGATTCCTTAATATTTTCAATTTTTCAGTTATCTGTTAAATTTCAAGTACACTGAGAAAGCTAATACTCTAAACCCATTATCAGTTAATACCATAGAATTCATTTGTTGATACGTGGAAAAATATCCAGAAAGAACTGGGTCACTATAGACATCCAAGGACAAAGTACTGGAGATGAGAGAAAATCACTAAGAGGTAAGGAGGTACTTGGAGGAAAGTTATTGCATGTGTGAACTTATTGTATGTGTGAAACTCCTGGTTGAATCGTGGGCCTGCTGTGTGAGGATTTGATGAGGACTGCAACAGTCTCTGTGTGAGCGGGATGGCATCTGATGGGGCAAATATTCTTGGCACTAACCCCTCATCGGAAAACTGAGTCTAAGAAAGCCAACTCGGTATAAGATTCATTTTGTGAGTTATCTTTCTGTTTGTTCTTGTTGTGTGAGCTCCGAAGTCTCTTATTTTTTAAAAATTTCAAATTTTGTGTAAACTTTCAGCTGTGCTACTTGTTCCAAAAAGAGAACATGCCTTCTCTGGGGCTGACCTGTCATGGTGGGGGGGTGGGAGGTGGGGAGCAGTGGCTGCCTGAAACCACAGTAAAAATGCTGGTGGTGATCAATGAAAATCTGGAAGAGAGAACAGAAAGTCACATGAGTTGCTTCCTACTTGCTCTCAAATGTGAAGTCCTCAGAAAGGGATTTTCTGACTATTCTATAAAACCGTCACTACCCCTTATCCTCTGTTACTTGTCTTCATAGCACTTATCTCTAGTTGGCATTGCTGTGTGACTATGGTGTTTATTTTTTACTATCTCATTAACTAGAATGCAAGTCCTCTGATGGTAGGCACTTTGTCTTTTTCACTGTTCTATCCTCAGCACAAAGAACAGCAGAAGAGCTTGATAGATATTCACTGAATAAATAAATTCTCAACCCAGGACCAGATAAAGAAATTTTACTTTTATTAAGGACCTGTAGCATTTGCTTCCAGGGACTGTCAATTTCTGCCTGAGTCACAATTTTGCCACACGGGGGCTCTGCTGTTAGCCACAGGAGATTCCTAAGCATCCCCACCCCCAGCCCCCCCTCGCCTGCCCTGCACTCTTAAGGGAACTAGTCTTCAATCCGGATTAACATTAACAACACACAGAAGGTATCTCCAGACCAGTTTAAGAGAGTCCCCAAATAGACTGATACATTTTAGTGTAATATAAGGACCCATGGGCTCCTATTCTCTGCCACTACATTGCAAACCTGTGCAGTTTCTCTTCTCTCAAAAGTTTCCTATCTTTTAGGTCAGCAGCATAAAATCAAAAATATCAGACTTACAGTTTCAAAAACAAAAATAAAACTAACCAATGGGACATTATGGTTTTTAATCCAAATCAAGATTTCTATTATCTTTCCCCACCTGGTGGCTGGGGAATTTAATCCTTAATGCTGATATATTTGTCAGGAAGGCAGACTTTAAAGTATACTAGTGGAACCAATTGAAACTGTTATATACAATGCTTTAGAAATACAATACAAAATGCTATAAACTGAATGTTCTTGTGCCCCCTCCACATTTATATGTTGAAATCTAATCCCCAATGTGATGGTATTTGGAGGTGGGGCCTTGGGGAAGTGATTAGGTTATGAGGGGAGAGCCCTCATGAAGGGATTAATGCCCTTATACAAGAGCCCCTGAGTCACGTGAGGCCCTCAACAGACATGGAATCTGCTGGCTTCTTGATTTCAGACTTCCAGGGGTTAGCGCTAGGAATATTTGCCCCATCAGACGCCATACAACGCCAACGAAAATAAATTTCTGTTGTTTAAAAGCCATCCAATCTGTGGTATTCTGTTAAAGCAACCTAAAATGGGCCAGAACAGAATTTTTTTCTTTAAAATTTCTTGTTACATCAGAATATGTGTGAAGCAAATATAGAAAAATGTTTATTATGATAACATTTAAACAATACTGCCTTTATATTCAAAGCACAGCCATACATGCAAAGTAGAACATCAAATATTAAAGGTGCAAATTTGGTTAAGAGATGTTTATAATTACTCTTAAACTCCTCTGTTTTACTGCAAGAAATTACAAGAAATTTGGGAATATATACACAGGACTGTAAATTTTACAGTGTGACTCTCGTTCTTACAAATTCCTTCATGGAATTTTTTCTAAATGAAAAGCCAGAAAACTGATTTATCTCAATATAAATGACTATAAGTGACTTTTGATTTCTATTCTCTTGAAAGGAATTTTTTGAGCCTTTGTTAGAATACCTCAACATCCATACAAAAATTAGTTTTGTTTAGCAAGGAACATCAAATAATTGCTTTTGCTGACTATGGGCAAGTGTGATGGAAAGGGGTGAGCAGAAATACTGGTAAATATGAACATTAAGCCAACACAGACTCATGATACCTTAATATTAACTCCCACACCCAAACTTGCCATTTGACCCATTACTGAATTCCTTGGTAGTATAAATACCACAAAACAGAAATACTTTTTTTTTCTTCTGAGCTCTAAGTCTCAGTTTACTCAAAAGTTTGTCAAGTCTTAGATTTGCTACCAAAAGTAAATAGATGTCTACATATCCTTTGGGGCTGGATATCCTGCTTAAATTAATAAATGGATCCTTGTTCAACATACATGTCATTAAAACTTACTCCTTGCAGGTTAAATGACACCAGGGGAAGCAATCAACCAAATGCAGAGTATGGAACAAGATAAAGTCCAAATGACCTGGCATCTCCCAACAAATTAATGGCATTGAAAAATTAAAGGATTTCAGAAACATGAAAGCCAAATGCAGTATCTGTGGTTTGCTTAAATCTTGACTACAAAACAACTTTATGAAATTACTGTTAATTTTGTTAGGTGCAATAATGCTAGATGGTTAAACTAAAAGTCTATTGGCTAGAGTTGCATATTAAATATATATGGGTAAAGCGACATGATTTCTGAGATGTGCTTTTAAAATACTCCAGGAAAAAAGAAGGGTGTGTGTATGTGGAAATAGGGACAGGGATAGATGAAAAAAAAGTTAGCAAAATATTGATAATTGTTGAAGTTGAGGTTTATTACACTATTTTCTCTACTTTTGTGTATGTTTTTAAATTTCCACTGAAAAAATAAACAATTATTTCCTCAAAGTCATGTAGTCTTTTCAGTCTTCAGAACTCTTCCACTAAGTGTTATTCTTTAAGAGTCTGTTATTTTTTCCTATCCCCAAATTTAGCTTAGGGCTATCTCTGAAGAAAGTAAAGTGAGGAATGCAATGAAACCTGAAAATGTGGATTGGCGCTACAGCATAAATGTACCTTCAGGGACATGTGCTAGAAAACCTTATAAGGTCTCACTCACTGGAGTTTGCTTCATTTCAGAAAGACACTGAGAGACCATTTTAATGGTCAGACCTGGAACTTTCTTTATCCATTTATTTAAGTCAGGGATGTTCACTCATAACCATATGTGACCAAACAGGGTTTTTAATAGAGCCCTTGAAGCAAGCAGATGGAAACTAAGGATATTTCAGAGACATGTATAATGCTCTTATGAAAAATCAGGATACAATTACAAATGTACAAATGCATATGAGTATTCTAACAGCTAGAAATAAAGAAACTCATACTCATAGCTGTAGGGAACTCTTTGTTAGCATTCTGACAACTCTACCACATGATAGGGTAACTGAGTCAAAAAGGTTAAGCTGTTTACAATATCTAGATCAAATGGGGCACCTGGGTGGCTCAGTCCGTTAAGCGTCTGCCTTGGGCTCAGGTCATGATCTCGGGGTCCTGGGATGGAGCGCCACATCAGGTTTCCTGCTCAACAGGGAGTTTGCTTCTCCCTCTTTTGCTCTCCCTCTGCCCTTCCCCACTGTTCATTCTCTCTCTCTTTCTCTCTCTCTCAAATAAAATCTTCAAAACAAAACAAAACAAAACAAAACAAATGCATTTATTGGTGAAAGCACTTCATGAGTTAGAATACAGAATGTCAACAATGTATGCTGTATAATAATAAATGGTTGTGGTATTAAAAGTGTAGAAAAGGAATACTGGAGAACTTTTTTTATTATATTGGTAAATTCTGACTCCGCTTTTGGTCATGTTAGTGTTCCAGAAACATTTTATACCACTTTATAGTCTACAAAGTATTTGCCCATAAATTATGGAAATCGATCCTAAATGAAAGCCTTAGGGATTCATAACACAGGTTTTATGAGTCCCATTTTGCAGATAAGCAAACTGAAACCCTGAGAAGTTTGGCCAGAATCAGTTTTAAATTCCAAATGTCAACTGACTTTCACAATAAAAAGTATATATCATTCTCTAAATTAGAAGGACATTTTGGATGCACTGAATTTATTTTCCAGTACACTTAGTCCAAATGTTCCCATATCTGGTCTTTATGTAACTTTCAATTTTCATCAAAGCTTCTGGTTCCATTGCCCTCCAAGGCCATATGCAAAGACATTGCCTCTGTCTAGGCCATCAGAATAAAATCCATGTTACTGTTGTTTAGTGGCTAATTTTGCTAATCATTTTACAAAATATTGTAAAATATATCATGGTCCTTTGTATTTTAAAATACATTAGGTGATGGGACCTACTATCAAGAAGATGTTTTCAAAAATTAAAGTCTCACAAAATCAAAAAAAAGTGAGAGCCAAACCTAAAGTTAATTCAAATGTGTTGACTTTTTTTTGGTGTTTCCAAAGTTTATTTATAAATTACTCTGGAGAATTGTTGATCCTATTACCAAAACTTGACCCAAAGAAGCAGCTGATGGCTTCACCATCCCTCTAGTAGCTCAACTTATAAAACAGGAATCATCTTTAATTTCTCTATCTCATACCTCTACTTCTTTTTTTAGTTTTTTTAATTTATTTTTTTATTATTATGTTATGTTAATCACCATACATTACATCATTAGTTTTTGATGTAGTGTTCCATGATTCATTGTTTGCATATAACACCCAGTGCTCCATGCAGAACGTGCCCTCTTTAATACCCATCACCAGGCTAACCCATCCTCCCAGCCCCCTTCCCTCTAGAACCCTCAGTTTGTTTTTCAGAGTCCCTAGTCTCTCATGGTTCGTCTCCCCCTCCGATTTCCCCCCTTTCATTCTAGCCCTCCTGCTATCTTCTTTTTTTTTAACATATATTGTATTATTTGTTTCAGAGGTACAGATCTGTGACTCAACAATCTTGCACAATTCACAGCGCTCACCATAGCACATACCTTCCCCAATGTCTATCATCCAGCCACCCCATCCCTCCCACCCCCCACCAGTCCAGCAACCCTCAGTTTGTTTCCTGAGATTAAGAATTCCTTATATCATACCTCTACTTCTAATCCGTTAGAAAACTCCTGTTGGTTTTACCTAAACATATATCCAAAAACTAACCAATTCTCATCACTTTCACTGCTTCTGAACTGGCCCAAGTCACCATCATCTCTCTCCTGGATTGGTACAATGGCCTCCTTACTGACCTCCCCGCTTTTATTCTTGTCCCTTTTGAGTTTATTCCCATAACAGCAGTATGAGTGATCCTTTCAATAGGTAACTTGATCATATCTTTAGTCTGAACAAAATCTTGAGTTGGTTTCCAGTTTTCTTCAGAAGAAAGCCAAAGTTTTTACAATGGCATAAGAAGCCCTCCATGACCCAGTACCTAATACCTCTCTGACTTCATCTCCAATCCCTCTACTCCTTGCCCTCTCCATTCTAGACAGATGGGCCTGTTTGCAACTCATTGAACATATGATCACCCACTTGAGGGCCTTCAGACTAGCCACTCCCCTTATATATTTAAGGTTAACAACCTCATCTCCTCCCAGGTTTTGCTTAAGCCACTTTCTTAGTGGCCCTAACCATCCCAAAATTTAACATTACAAGAAACAGACTTTTAACTATAGAGCACAAACTGATGGTTACCAGAGGGGAGGTGGTTGGGGGATGGGTTAAATAGGTGATGGGGATTAAGGAGTACACTTGTGATGAGCATAGGGTGTTGTATATAAGGGTTGAATCACTAAATTCTATACCTGAAAACTAATATTACAGTGTATGTCAACTAACTGGAATTTAAATAAAAACTTTTTCAAAAGTAAAATTACAATTTACCTTGCCCCCTACACTCCCAATCTTCCATATTCTCACTTTTCTTTTCTCTATAAAACATACTACCTAATAATATACTATTTATGTGGGGGTTTTTTTGTCCATGTAACCCGTTTAGAATATAAGCTTTGACCTTTGTTTTGTACACCGATGTATTCCAAGTGTCTGGAACAGCATCTACTACATAGCAGGTACCCAAACGATGCATTTGTTAAATGAATGAAATTCTGAGGCCAACCCATGCTAATATGTCAGTACATCTTTAAGTCCTGATCTTCTAAGTTTTTTTGGCAATTCAATTTCATAGTGGATTGAAGTTGGGCATTATACACTTAATTAGAATTTATTTACCCAGTTTAAGCAAAGTATGCACAGCTATTTAAAATACATACATACAGTTTTCAAAAGTCTTTAGGTACATGACTACGTTTCATAATTGTATAAATCATTAAGGCCCTAGATTCATTGGGATCATTTAACTTGTCAGGTAGTTTATGGTTTGTTCTGTATATGGTGGTAAGTGCAAAATAATTTTAAATACACAATGTAGTATAATTTTGGCTCTGTTGAAAGGCAAATCAAAACTAATCATCTTGCTATAGTCAACAAGTAAAAGGAGAATAAACTTTTAAAAGTACAATAGAAAGTTGCTAAAATAATTTAGAATATAAAGGGTTTTTTTCTTTCTTTTGAAAAAAAAATCTCTATGTCTTTGGGCTAATTTCTGCAGTCTCAAGTATTCAATCTGCTTTGAACCGTATTATGTTATTTTTGGAGTTTTCTGCTAGCCCCTCTTCATTGAACCCAGACAGACCTGGTGGTGATGCCAGCTTACAGGCTAGTGCCAAGGCAGGGGCCACACAGAGTAACTGGGGTCAGACCCAGGACAAGAATGGCTATTCATTACTATTAAGGAAGAAACCAGTGATCCATATTAAGAGGAAATATCAATCATGAGACTGAATGTGAAAGTGAGGGTGAAGTCAGAACTATGGAGCAAGATGAGATCAGAAGCCAAGGTATCAGAAAATGACTGAAACCTAAGGACAAGGTGTGAAACACAGAAAAGAATGTTATTCACCATAAATAATCCAAAATTTTCCCCAGGAAAAGCAGAGTGAGGGAATTACACTTTCAGTGTTCATCTGTGTTCTTGTCACCAGGGAATGAAGGAAAAAGAAGCAGCACAAAGTTGATGGGGCCTCCAGCCATTGTAGAGTAGCCCTCTGCAGCTGTTTGGCAAAACAGACATCTCAAAAGCTATTTTCTGGGGCGCCTGGGTGGCTCAGTTGGTTAAGCAACTGCCTTCGGCTCAGGTCATGATCTTGGAGTCCCAGGATCGAGTCCCGCATGGGGCTCCCTGCTCAGCAGGGAGTCTACTTCTCCCTCTGACCCTCTTCCCTCTCATGCTCTCTCTCTACCATTCTCTCTCTCTCTCTCAATAAATAAATAAAAATCAAAAGCTATTTTCCATGGAGAAGCAAGGAAAGTAAGGAGAAAAATCAGAGGCTCTCAAGCAACAGAGATATGAGAGAGAAGTTATAAATATGATTTCCTCTAGTAGTTTTTAATAGATACAAGTTGTCAAGTCCCATTTGGGATGTTAGATGATAAAAGCTGTAACATGTCAAAGGAAATATTCAAAAGTATATTTACTGTTCTTATGAAATTTATGATTTAACTACGAAGATGAGATGTCTACATAAAAAGTAGAGATCACTTGCTGACCATCTAAATGTTTCCACTTTCTAGTTTCTTGCCATTTTACACACAGTCTTTTAAGAATACTTCCTCCAAAATTGTATCCAATATCATTGGCTCAGGAACTCTGCAGAGATCAATCCCATGTGCACAAGACTAGCATTACATAAGCACTTTGTTCCCCATCAAATGTACTTGTGACCCCCATAAAACTGTATTTATTCAATAACTGAGCATCTATTATGTGTCAAGTGCTCTTCTAGGTATTAGAGAAACTGAAGTAGACAAAACACTATCTTTGTCTTCATGGAACTTACATCACAATATCATAAATTTTTATATCCTTTCTTCCAAGTAGGAGAAAATTTATTATTTTTAATCACTCCCTTACAGTGCATTTCTTAAAATTCCTTGTCCATCAGTGTGTTGATTAAGTGCAGCCTCTACCATCCCATGAATCAGAATCTTGAGGGGAAGACTGAGAAATTTATGTTTAACAAGCTCTCTGGGGGTTTTATATGCATTAATAGCATGGATAATTTGGGAGGAACCACTGCCCTTTCAATACCATACTGTCTGAGGAATTGGTGATTCTCATTGTACCATTTCTGTGGGACCCTTTTGATTGTCATGACTAACAACTACCAAACTCCTCATCCTTAGAGAATGTGAAAGTTCTCTGGGGTTTTCCACAGCCAATTCACCTGACAAAGACTGACAAGGCAAACTTTTTAAGGTATACTATTTATCTTTAAACGATTTTCTCTATGGGACAGATGTTACCATATTCTGCTTTAGGGAAGAAACAATTAAACATTAATTACTAGTTATGGTCCACAGAACCAAAAGATTCATTTTAAAGACAAAGTTGAGATGATGGAGATTTAGGAAGTTTTCTTATTAAAAGAAGGTAAGACTGAGTGAATCGTAGAAATCCACTGTGAACAACATAAAATGTTCGTTGAAGAGGCTCTTTGTGAGTTAATGATAGTCACTATAGTCAATATTCAACACTAAACAATATGCAATGACAGCAAATACAATAAAGTTGATATTCGAATAACAGCTAACACAGGTTTATTATGTGCTACACACTATTCTAAGTACTTTACAGATATTAAGTTGACAATTCTCAAACCCTCTATGAAATGTTTTTTTGTTACCATACCTATTTTGTAGAAGAGAAAATGAGGCATAGAGAAGATAAGTAACCTATTCAAGTCTACATAGCTCACAATTTGTAGCCAGGATTTGATCCTAGGTGCAAAAATCCATACTCTTAATCACTAGACTAAACTGCTTCTCATTAGTTTTTATAATACTTCTTTCAAAGAATCATACCAAAGAAGTTTATACAAACCTAGGAAGCAAGATTGATTGATTGATTGATATTACAACTTCCTTGACCCAGTATCCTAATCAGGCTAATTTTCACTTGACTCATTTTCAGATGAAGATAACACTGCTGCTGAAGCAGGATCATCTAGTGGTTAAAAGTCCAAGAGAAAGAGGGAGATGGCTTTGAATCTCAGCTCTGCCACTTACTTGCTGCATGAATTTCATCAAGTTACCTCTCCAAGCCTCAGTTTTCTTATCTTTAAAATGAAGGTTATAAAGGGACCTACATCATAATATTGTTTAAAGATAAAACAAGATCGTTCATTTAAAACACTTAGGAAGTGTTTCACTCAATAAACATTATTAGTGCAATAAATAGCAGCAGCATCAATAAACTGGACCAAATGATCTCTTGATTCTTCTACTCGCACTAAAAATTGTTTATTTCTCTTCTAATTAGAAACAAATTCCTAATCTCAGGAAACAAACTGAGGGTTGCTGGAGTGGTGGGGCGTGGGAGAGATGGGGTGGCTGGGTGATAGACATTGGGGAGGGTATGTGCTATGGTGAGTGCTGTGAATTGTGTAAGACTGATGAATCACAGATCTGTACCTCTGAAACAAATAATACATTATATGTTAAAAAAAAAAGAAGAAGAAGATAGCAGGAAGGGAAGAATGAAGGGGGGAAATTGGAGGGGGAGACGAACCATGAGAGACTATGGACTCTGAGAAACAAACTGAGGGTTCTAGAGGGCAGGGGGGTCGGGGGATGGGTTAGCCTGGTGATGGGTATTAAAGAGGGCACATACTGAATGGAGCACTGGGTGTTATACGCAAACAATGAATCATGGAACACTACATCAAAAACTAATGATGTAATGTATGGTGATTAACATAATAACAAAAAATAAATAAAAATAAATAAATAAAATACAAAACAAAAAAAAAGAAACAAATGACAGCAGCCAAAACAACCAAGCCAGAAGCCATTAAACCAATTATGTCTTTTGTAGGAAAACCAGAAAAGCTATTGGACACATCAATTTATATGTCATTAGTTATCCCCTCTATTCCAAAATGTATGTGTCTAAGCATCCTGAGACACCTTGCATAATATAATCACTGTGACTCCAAGAGGTCAAATGGGCAGGCAGTTAATGCTTCTCTGTGAAAATCTCAATAAGTCATTTTATAAATTTCAGTCCAAAGCCTACGTTGAGGTTAAGAAAAATTGACATTCGGTCTGTGAACTTAATGTCAAGCTCCAGGAAAACTCTAGGCAGTACATGTTTAGTGATTAAGTGGACGTAGACAATAAAGACATTGCCAAACTGTAAAACAAGGCTTGGAAATTACAGAAAATGTTGCTAGTTATTGATTACGGTGACCATTCAGTTCCCATTGAGCCACCCAAAAGAATCATTTATTTTCCAGCAGAGAGCCTGCTCATTTGCAAGATAAAAGAGAGACATTTCTGCACATGCCCATAATGTTCTTCACCACTGGGGGCAGCTTTACATAAGACTGCATTCACTGAAACCAAAGCAACAGTCCGAGCAGCTTTCAGAATGACAGTCTGCAGAAGTGAGCTGAGCGTGTGTGCGGTACGGGGCTCTCCTGCCTCCTGGGCTCCAACGCAGCTTTGTGGCTGAAGTGGGTGCTCACCACCAGAAATGCTGGGCTATGGAATACAGATGTGGCAGCTCAGATAGCCCCACGTTGCCTGGAGGAATACATCATGCTTTCCGATAAGAAGAAATTATAGAAGCCAGTTTTTTTTTTTTAACGCCCCCCCAAAAAAAACTGTAAAGATGCAAAAACGTAATATCCACGAAGATCCTATTACCTAGGAAGATTTTTGATGTTTTGCTACAAATGCGGTGCTGGAATTTATTCGTTCTTGGAGTGTTCTGCGTGGCTGGCAAAGAATAATGTTCCAAAATCGGTCCATCTCCCAAGGGGTCCAATTTTTCTTCCTGGGTGTCAGCGAGCCCTGACTCACAGTGCAGCTGACAGGGGCTGTCATGCGAGTGGCCCCTTAAGCCAAAGCAAAAGACCTAAGGACGACCTTTGAACAATACAAAGGATGGGTATGTTTTGTCATTTTTCTTCTTTCCTTCTTAAAAAAAAACAAAAACAAAAAAAACAAAAACAAAAACAAAACCCTCTAGTCTGTGTTGTAATTCTGCCTTAATTATTTTAGAGATTACCTTTCTGTGCTTAAGACTATAAATTCAATTGCTTAGTGGACACGTTTCCTTGCTTAACTATTAAAAGAAAAACCCTAAAGACAATTCTCTTTAAATGACAAGGAGGTGATATTTGATATTAAATGTTGTTATCTAGATTTAAATTTTTAAAAAAAGAAAATACATGCCTATTTTTGCTTGGTTAAAAATAAATGAATTCCTTTTTGGGGGGATAACTTTTCTAAGTTGTTTTTATTTCCAGGTTTCAATGTAATTAGGCTACTGAGCGGATCAGCTGTAGCACTGGTTATAGCCCCCACTGTCTTACTGACAATGCTTTCTTCTGCCGAACGAGGATGCCCTAAGGGCTGTAGGTGTGAAGGCAAAATGGTATATTGTGAATCTCAGAAATTACAGGAGATACCCTCAAGTATATCTGCTGGTTGCTTAGGTTTGTCCCTTCGCTATAACAGCCTTCAAAAACTTAAGTATAATCAATTTAAAGGGCTCAACCAGCTCACCTGGCTATACCTTGACCATAATCATATCAGCAATATTGATGAGAATGCTTTTAATGGGATACGCAGACTCAAAGAGTTGATTCTGAGTTCCAACAGAATCTCCTATTTTCTCAACAATACCTTCAGACCTGTGACAAATTTACGGAACTTGGATCTGTCCTATAATCAGCTGCATTCTCTGGGATCTGAACAGTTTCGGGGCTTGCGGAAGCTGCTGAGTTTACATTTACGGTCTAACTCCCTGAGAACCATCCCTGTGCGAATATTCCAAGACTGCCGCAATCTGGAACTTTTGGACCTGGGATATAACCGGATCCGAAGTTTAGCCAGGAATGTCTTTGCTGGCATGATCAGACTCAAAGAACTTCACCTGGAGCACAATCAATTTTCTAAGCTCAACCTGGCCCTTTTTCCAAGGTTGGTGAGCCTTCAGAACCTTTACTTGCAGTGGAATAAAATCAGTGTCATAGGACAGACCATGTCCTGGACCTGGAGCTCATTACAAAGGCTTGATTTATCAGGCAATGAAATTGAAGCTTTTAGTGGACCTAGTGTTTTCCAGTGTGTCCCAAACCTGCAGCGCCTCAACCTGGATTCCAATAAGCTTACATTTATTGGTCAAGAGATTTTGGATTCTTGGATATCTCTCAATGACATCAGTCTTGCCGGGAATATATGGGAATGCAGCAGAAATATTTGTTCCCTGGTAAACTGGCTGAAAAGTTTTAAAGGTCTGAGGGAGAATACAATTATCTGTGCCAGTCCCAAAGAGCTGCAAGGAGTAAATGTGATCGATGCGGTGAAGAACTACAGCATCTGTGGCAAAAGTACCACGGAGAGGTTTGATCTGGCCAGGGCTCTCCCCAAGCCAACATTTAAGCCTAAGCTCCCCAGGCCGAAGCATGAGAGCAAGCCCCCTCTGCCCCCCACGGTGGGAGCCACGGAGCCCGGCCCAGAGACCGATGCTGACACCGAGCACATCTCTTTCCATAAGATCATCGCAGGGAGCGTGGCCCTTTTCCTGTCCGTGCTCGTCATCCTGCTCGTTATCTACGTGTCATGGAAGCGGTACCCGGCTAGCATGAAGCAGCTGCAGCAGCGCTCCCTCATGCGAAGGCACAGGAAAAAGAAAAGACAGTCCCTAAAGCAAATGACTCCCAGCACCCAGGAATTTTATGTAGATTATAAACCCACCAACACGGAGACCAGCGAGATGCTGCTGAATGGGACGGGACCCTGCACCTATAACAAATCAGGCTCCAGGGAGTGTGAGGTATGAACCATTGTGATAAAAGCGCTCTTAAAAGCTGGGAAATTAGTGGTGCTTTATTGAACTCTGGTGACTATAAACGGAACGTGGTGCCCCCTCCCATTCCCTCTCCCTCTCCTGGCAAGGTCCTTCCCTGTCCGTTTTAGCACATTCATAATACTGGTCATTTTCCTCTCATACATAATCAGCCCATTGAAATTTAAATACCACAATCAATGCAAAGCTCAAACTCTGGTTTAATATAATGCCTACTGTATAAGACTCTTTATCGATTGCATTAATATCTCACTTGTTTTAAGATAAAACTTCTTCCGTAAGTAATCCCCCACAGGGGCTGTTATTTCTCTTCTGGTAGGACCACATCTATAGTTCTAGAAGGTTTGCTGTTCACTGGCAAATCAAGGAAAAAGGGAATGATCCCAGGTACTGGGAGCTCGAACTGATTCTAGGCGAATGCTTGATTACAGAAACATTTAGAGACAGCCTTAAAACATGGCCTGGCTTAAAAAGAAAATTGCAGGAAACTGTCAAAAGATGGTGCTGGGTTAAAGAATCGCCACAGGCAATTTTCCAGAGGTGTTTGAATTACAAGAAAGCGAGCCCAGGGAAAAGTGTTGAAGAGTTAAAATGCTGCAAATAGACAACCGAAAAACGTGAGATGGTAAAAACACAAAGTTTTAGACTTGAATGCCTTGTCTCTGAAATCCATCCCTGGAAAATCAAACTAGAGGTTTCACACTATCAATTTCTCCTAGCCTTTATTTAGCCCAAATTAATTAATTAATAAAATAACCAAGAAGCAAATTTGAGGAGGGAGATTTCTCCACTGTTCCTCACCTTAGGGAGTTTTCAGAGATGAGGCTTGCAAATGGGAAGGCAGCTTGCTATTTGCATGTGGTTGGGAGCTTACCAGAATTTCTTTCCAGCACTTTCAAGGACCCTAATGTAGTGAGTGGAATCTCTAGCTCTGTCTGTTCTTCTGTCTGGGATTTGTCCGGCTGTCCTGTTGTGTTCCATTATGTGCCCTGCACGTACTAGCCCCCTGATGACTGACACTTCATTCAGAGGTATAAAGAGAACACATTCCAAGACATGCTTTCCACCAAAAGCTTCATTGAAAAGAATGATTTTGATAACACCTTAATAAATGTATAAAATAAATCTTAAAGGAAAAAAGACCAAGCCTATGGCAGTTGTCTTTTGCTTTTCTACTGCTGAAGTTATAGTACCCCTATGTTCATCTGTACTGTGAACTCATCCATCTGTATGATTCTGTACAGACCCTGTTGGCAATCTGCAAGCTGCATGCATGTTTTTCTGTTGTAGGTGAAAGTTTATTGACTGCAGCACAAATATCAGACCTTCTGTATTTAAGTGACTTTGACCACACTTCATTAAGATTTTAGAAAAATGTCTATGGTCTGTATTGTATCCTCTCATCCTCCAAAATGAACAATCCTGTTGCAGGAGCAAAAATCAGGAATTGAAACATTGAGTCTGTTTCATTTATTTGGCTTGCCAAGCCCCACATCTTTAACCACATCCCTGTTCTTTCAAAACAAAAATCACTGCAGCAAAAAAGAAAAAGTGAATGGCTATATTTTTAACCAGCATTTTTATATAGTTTGAAGGCTTTTCATATGCTGACAGGAAAAATCTAGGCAAGTCATCATGAAATATAATTGCAAGGAAGCCAGATTATAAAAAATCATACTTTTATAAGCAATAAAGGAAAGGGGACATTTAGAATGGATTTCTCAAGGTACTTTGATTTTGATTAAATCTTAAAAGAGATGCCAGTTCAGAAAAGCATCATAGCTGTGATATATTTACCCATGAATAATTGTTGAATGTATATTTATTAATGGTAAATAGTCACAGATTCCCAGTTGATTAATAATGCAGATACTTCCTTACAGTACTATGAACTGGATGACTGAGCCTACTGTGATGTTTTTCACTGAAGTTGTAATTTTTCATTTTTCATAAAATGTCAGTAAATATATCTTCCATCTCAAAAAGAAAATTTCTTTGATCAGCCTCACTTTTATCTGTACTGAAGACGATTGTATTAATTAAATGCAGTGTTAAAGTGAAAAAGCCAATTTCTATTCTTTGACTTGACCTTCTGCCTCATTTGTCATGGATACCAAATAAACTTAGGCAGGGCATATCTATACTTATATTTTTGAATTCTTACAATTCTCATTGTTGTGACCCTACTGGCATATATAAAATACGTTTGTTGTATTGAAAGTGTTTCTAAAATTCAAAGCCACTTCATGTATAAGATTAAGTGAATGACCAACATTTTGCAGGCTGGTCATTTTTTAGTGCCTAACTTAATTTATAAATTTAATAATAGAACCAAAATAAAATTCCTTAGATTATAAAAGTTATTTTGATTCAGGACATGAATTCTTTCTAAAAAAGACCCCCCCCAACTTTGGGAATGAAGCTTCTCTATTGCTCAGGATCTTCTGATCACAAATATAGAATTCTTGTAGTTAGACAATAACTAGTTCGCCATCATAAATTTGACAAAGCCAGTGCTCTTCTGTTCAAAAGTTGTTGTCTTCATCCCCACCCCATAGCACCTTCTGGACTACACACTGTAAGTCTATTTTCATTAAGTATTTCTACCTCATGGCATAGTAGAGAAATATCATTGGTATTCCATTTTCTTTCCAAATTTACATGAAGTACCTGACTTCCCTCAAAGGTGACAACGGTTAAATAAACAGCCTGACCTATTGAACTACACAACACAGATGCATCGATGCAGAATGGATTCAGTCAATACTTTGAATGCTTTACCAGAGAGAAAAGAAACGCAATTTAGTCACTGAACTACATGGGTTTTTTTTCACCCATTTTTATGAGCCCCAGTACACATAGGGCTACTGCAGCTCGGCTTTAATAGTCCCAGTGCTACAGTCTTCTAAGCAATACTTACGCAAGATATATTCCTTTTAAATGAGTTTATATTTTCCAAGAATGTTGACATTACATTTTTTTCAAAGAATTTAAACCATTTTTTACTTGATTTGGTGAGTCAACTAAGTAGACAGACAATAAACTGTATTTCTGTGGAGCAGCAGTGACCTCCAGTGGCTGGTTAGACTAACCACAGCTATTCATACGCCTCTTTGGTTTTTCTAATCCTGAATCCTTATGTAAACATGATTAACAACATATATTTTTCCATCTGTGAGTCAGACTTGGATTGTATTTAATTCATCTCCCTGGGAAATATATAGTGCGTTTTTTTAATGTTATATTTTGCATATGGACCTATTGAGTAATTAGTCCAGACAGAGGCCATGGAAAAGACACTGGGAGTTAGAAGTAAGTGTCCATAGATGAAGAACAAGTAATAATGTAGTAAGAATAGATAAGAAATAGTTTAAAGTATTTATACTCATCAATGTTGGCCAGATATTCTGAAATTTTCATTAAAGGGGTTAGTATTTTCCATAGGTAGGATTCCAAAATATAATGTAATTTCAATTGGGGAAGACAAATTTCAATATTAATATTGAAGAATCAGCATCAGTTATTTACCAGTCAGTAGGAATGTCTGAGCTATCAGGCAAGGGAGGCCTCCCTCTCTGCTCTAGAACCCTCCAGTTTCTTGATCATGCCAGTGACCTGTGCTTTGCCCCAGTGCTCTCCCCAACCCTCCCCATTCTCAGCCAGCTGAACGCTGGTTCTATTAGGCTCTCTGACAATGATGTTATAGTCTAAGAGGTGATGATTCATAGATAATGAAATTATGCTCTCCTTCTGGGGAAGGATAATGCAGAGTCAGATTCATAGATTTGGCAAGGGATTTTAGGATGTTGTAGGTACATGAAATATCCTCTCTTCCCTTGACATTTACCAAGGAGAGAACTTAAATAGTTTTTTTAATGTGTGGATTAGACTAGCATCAGAAACAAGCATCCAGCCATGAAGCCTAAGACAAAATGAGCTCCAGATATGACAAATGAGAATTGAGCCATGAGAAATGAAAAACTCCGAAACTGTGTTCTTTCTTCTATTCCCTTTTCCCTGGATTCTCATTGGTATCTGGACCTGTAGCAAACCCATGGAGTTTTTCTGTACTTGCACTCTCTTACCTACCTACATTAAAAATCAGACACAGTTAGAAGAAATATGAACAATAATATCAGTAAATGTGAATTACAAATGTAAGAGAAACAGAACTGATGGAAGTTAAATAGCTTGTATTAAATGACTCTTGAAAACTAATAAAAAAATAATACAGAGGTGAAAGTGAGTTCACCTAATCTAATTATAACAGCTTACAGAACTGGACCCAAATTTTGCTTAGTCTCCAAAATCATTGGTGAGTTTTACATAGTTGTGTAGAATAAAACAGAAATACTACAGAGAAAATCTACATAAACATAGTTTGCAGTTCTTGTTTATTTGAGGAAAATATCACAGCCATGGATGGTAGAGTATGGGCCCTAGATTCAAGTTTCTTTGACATTTGCTAATCTAATGATATCAGGCAAATTTCTTAGCTTTTCTGAACTTTAAGTTCCCCATCTGTAAAATGGGCATGTATTATTGACTTCATATGGTTACTGGGAGAACAAAATTTGAGAAGTGTTTTGTTAACTCTCAAATGGCAAAAACCTATTCTTTTCAAAGGGCACCTAGTGAGATATTCAGCTGCTGGTGTTCTGTGTCTGGCCTGGTCAAAAGACATCACTAACCTCTATGTTACAGAAGACCAAATCCATTTTACATTAATACGAATTCTGAGACTTGGCAGCCAGTCTAGAATTTAATTTGTTTTTGACCTTTAGTTTCCATAAAAACACAGTTTTTTCTGCCCCATGTTATCAGAGTCTAGGAGTTTATCAGTAATGATCACAATGTACAATAGACATAAAATAAAGATACCAACCAGAGAATACTAAAGCAAAAGTTTGTCAAAGTAAATAAAAATCTTAATTGTGTCCCAAATCAAGTCATTATAGCAAGGACTTTCAATCAGCATGGGTTAATTGTCGATTCCCTTTTGAGTATTAATATTTTGAGCACTTACTGTCTTTGTACTTTATACATATAACATTTATGGCAAGATGATATCATTATTGCATAAAAAGTAACTGCTCAATACATGTTACAGTGGGATTAGCATACATTCCAGGTATCAATCACATGACATCTACTTTGTTTCCTTTTTCCCCAAAGAAAGACTACAAAATCTTCTTCTGGTATAAAAATTGATATTGACTTATCAATTATTATCATTGAAAATCACTGGATTAAAAAAATCATAAAAGTACAAAGGCTTTTTTAATGAGTAACAACATAGTCACTTAAGCAAATGAAATATTATTCTTGGTTGGCCTTTCAGCAAAAAAAAAAAAAAAATGACCAATGTCAACACAAATCTCTCTCCACTGGATGTAGCTTGACTTATCAAATGTGCTATACATGTATTTCCAAAATTCTTATAATTTAAGTAGACAAACTGTTCCTCTTTGACAGCTAAGTTTCTATGAAACCTCTGAAGAACAGAGATAAGATGGTGGTTTTTCAGAGGAAAAAAAGTTTTTTGTGAATTTTATGCTGGATCATTGGTGGATGTTCTTGTGTTAGGTCTCCTGAACATGTGAGAAGAATTCCAGGGACACCAACTCTGAGCCACTGTGTAAGACCAAGCAGAGGCAATCTATTTTACAACTGACAAAACGCATATGCAATAATAATCCATCTTATTGAAGAAAGAGTAAAAGAGCTTCTATCTTATCCTCGCCAGCAAATGTAATGAAAATTGATAACTTTCTTGACAATTCTCAATATTTTCTTTTTATTTTTCAGGGGCTCCCAGTCCCCACTCCCCAAGAAGGAATTTCCTTTATACCTTTCTCCTACCCTTAAGTTGTTCCCTACTTCACACACACGCAAAAATTGTTTTATATCACCAAAAAAAGTCTTCCCTCATATAAACCAACACAATTTGGTCCTCTCACTCAAAAGAGTAAGTCTATCTCTAATTTAGAAAAAAAAATAGACTATAAAACAAAATTTAAGTCTGGCTGACCCTCTCCCTTTCCTCTACAGCCTACAAATCACCTCTTCAGTATCTCTGATTTTCAACAGAAAAAGAAGAAATATAGTTGGATCACGGGTTAGCAAAGTACTGAAGCCTACTATTTTCCTTCTTAATTAACTCCTAGTAAACAAAATATAGGACTTTATATATGGAAGTGTCCAACTACATTTCACCAACTTAACACTCATACCAACAATCAGAATTTTGTCTTCTGGGTAAAATGCAAATTTGGGGGTCCTCACATATAAAATGATAAGGCAAATACTACATTTGTTTTTGACCTCAAATTTATTTTGGGGGTAAAATGCAAATTTGGGGGTCCTCACATATAAAATGATAAGGCAAATACTACATTTAGCAAAGGCAATTTCTGTTAAAGCTTCAGCATACCAATTACATCTATCCAGGGTATAAAATACATATTGTCACTAAAAAGCAAAGGACTTCAATTAAATATAAATCCTTATTCAGCACTCTTGGGGCTCAAACTTATTAATGAAGTGAGGGTAAAAAGAAAATGTGGTATTCATGGCTTCACTGGATGGTCCCCACATGTAGCTAAAAACTGCTTCTTATCATTAATATTGATCTGTTATACACTCTGAAAGAAGGAATATACTTACCCGTTCTCCATTTGAAGCAATCAACCAGAATCTCACAAGAATATTTAAAGGAAACTTGTAGAGTATATCATGTTGACACTGAAGTAGTAGAGAGACTTTAAAATCTCTAATACACCTGTGATAAGATCACAACAGTGAACCGTCTCTAAGGAGTTTAAAAACTAACCACTTTAGGATCAGTGTTGGCTTGTATTCACTGACTTATGAAAGGGGCTTTGCACAATTTGTACAAAATTTTATTTATTTTTTTAAAGATTTTATTCATTTATTTGAGAGGGAGAGAGAGAGAGAGAGAAAGAAGGAGAGGGAGAAGCATACTCCCCGCTGAGCAGGGAGCCTTGTGGGACTCCATCCCAGGACTCTGAGATCATGACCTGAGCTGAAGGCAGACGCTTAACCAACTGAGCCACCCAGGCGCCCTATACAAAATTTTAAAGTGAAAAGGCATAACTATTTGGTTGGGGTACTGCCATTCATCCAATGGAAGGTTAGGTAACATCACTGAATGATGGCTAAATAGAATAATTAATGATCTGTAAATAAAGGCCATATTACAGTGTTTTAATAGCCAGTGTTTTAAAGTCTGGCTGACCAAGTTAGGCATGTTATAAATGCTTAGAAAGAAAATTCATATCCATCCTATAAGGTGATAATTCATGTTTCATCACAAAGTGTGTGTATTTTTGTATAATTAAGTCCTTGTGTGCCAGGAGTCGGTACGTAGGGTTTTTTGTCTGTTTGTTTTCAATGTAAGAAGAAATTTTCCTAAAATTTTCATCCATTAATCCTATATCTTGTCCCTTCTTTATAGGACTGCCCTAAAATAATTCATACCCCACCCACACAGGCTTCTCAAGCCCAATTATATATCTCCAGTTGCTATCTGGAAATGATATCCAGTGATTTACCATTAGGATATCCCTCTACTAGGTAAATTCTAATCTGCCAGCAACATATTCTTCCAGCCTGTGGCACCCATTCCAGCCATCTCATGTCATTAAAAGGCAGCATGCACTTAGTTCTATGGACTTTTACAGGGAGGATTGAGTAGTAAAATGTAAAAATCCGCATATATTTTTACGGGCTTCACATTGTTTTTTTTTAAGGTCTAATACACAGAGATGTCTGGGGTCTTTATTTACACTAAAATGCAAAAGCATTAAGCTAGCTGTCAATTAAAGAGAAAAGGTCAAGATAGATCTAAAAAAAAAAAAAAAAGATAGGGTCCAAAGCTCATACTATATCTTGCTTCATCTTAAAAATAATCATAAGTGATGAGCATCCTGTATTTTGCTTTCATGACATCTGATTTACTCTCCAAGTTTACCATCATATTCTTAAATTTAAGCTTCACATTCCTTCTACTTTTCCATTTCTAGCAGAGAGGTTTCTTTTGTTTGTTTTTTGGTTGTTTGGTTTGGTTTGGTTTTCTGCCTACAGATCATTTCCCAGTCCTAGTGTACCACTTTGCCTGCTTTTCTAGAGTACCCACTCAAATTTTGATCTGAGCAGAAAGTCACAGAGTAATTTATCAGTTTTATGGTTGGATCAATCAGACAACAGACTGAATTTGTCTCTACAGTACAATCTAGTCAAGTCTAGGGTATCTGTCTTCTGTCTTCCCAGTCTCCCACTCCCATGCCTTGTCTCCTTTTAAAAGGATTATCCACACCATAATTCCTCCATCCAATGCTACCCAAGGCTCTTTCAGTTCCTTATTCCTTACCAAATATCTATTCCTAGATCTAGACCAGTATTATTGTCCCTTCTGAGGGCACTTACATTTAAATAGGGATAAAAACCTTTGGCTAAAGGTGAGAGAGTCATATAATAAGATCAGGCATAACCATCAGGGTTGGGGAAAGTACTTCTGGGGGCAAAAGGCTTTTTTGCAAGCACCTCTGAAATCATCCTGTATAAATACCTCTGTATTTTTCTCAAAGACGAGGTTGGGCCTTACCAAAAACCAAGGTAGAGCAAATATTCCAGGTTTCATTCAGTAAATTATAATTTGAGAAATATCTTCAGTAAATTGCCATTATACACAGACTTAGTATTTCTCCACTGACAAACAATATGATATACTAGAAACAACTTGGGTTATGGATCCAGGAAGAACTAGTTGGATTCTCGTTCTGAGATTTAATAACTGCAAAATCTTGAGCCTTAGCTTCTTCATCTTAAAAGAAAAAAATGTGTAAAACAATATAATCTTCACCTGATTATTACAAGAGAACAAAGAATCAGCATTTCTTGAATATTTTTATGTACTCTATTTTGGCACACTGCATGTATTATTTAACTTAATCCTAATAAAGATCTTATTTGAGGGGGCGCCTGGGTGGCTCAGTTGGTTAAACCGCTGCCTTCAGCTCAGGTCATGATTCCAGAGTCCTGGGATCAAGCCCCACATCAGGCTCCCTGCTCATGCAGGAAGCCTGCTTCTCCCCTCTGCCTGCCACTCCCCCTGCTTGTGCTCTCTCTCTCTCTCTCTCTCGCTATCTCTCTGTGTGTCAAATAAATAAAAAAATCTTTAAAAAATAGAATAGACAGAATTAAAAAAAGATCTTATTTGATTAAGTGAGATGACATAGGTAAAATCACTTGGTGCACAGTGTGGCATGGAACAGTAACCTCCTCTTTCCCTTCATTAGCTCTAACTGCCAAGAAGTTCAAGTGCCATAGTATGCTTTAACAGTTGCATTCCACTGTCTATTTTTATATGGAATAAGAGAAACCTGGCAGACTTTCAAGAATTAGGATCTAAATTGCTCAGGGGCATCTAAGTACATGGTTAATACTACTGAGTGATGTAGTATATAAAACCAATATCCTAAATCTCCCAACAAAGCCCAATGCACGTCTACCTTTATTTCCATTCCATTTCCCATGTTTTAGCACTGGCCAATCCTTGAAGTAGCATGCACTCTTTTACTTCTGTGCTCTTGCTCAAGCTATTTCCTTCATGAGGAATGACTTTCTCCCCTTCCAAGTCCTCCTGTCAATCTCTGAGCCTTTCTACAACAGATCCAATTCAAATCCCACTCATTTTAGAAGGCTTCTTAATCTTGCCCTTCCCTGCTTAACATGGTATTCTGTATCCCTGTTAGAGACAACATCACCAGTTGTCTTGTGTTAGTTATTAATGTGTCTGTATACCCTTTTGGAGGAAATGAACTCTTTTCTTTACTCTTCTTTCTCCCACCAGTCGTGATTGGTATAGTCTTTTATTCATGATAGATGTCTGTTGAATTGATTTTCTAGTAATTCTGATAAGGTTATTGTCATATTTATTTATATAGTCTACATATATATTCTGTTTTTATTTAATACATACATTTTCATATATGCAGCCTTCTCATTTATCATTTAACTGGTTTCAAAAATTCTTACATAAGTATAGTTTTTAAGAATCATCTTCTGATTTAAACTGCATCTATGTTGTGAATAATCTACCAATGATTTTCCTTTGATAGTTACCAAGGATATGAACAATTTAAGTGGTATGTTAAAGTGACTAAGAGCTAAAAAATATTGTGAGACAAAGATATAATATTTGATTCTAAATACAAATACATCTTGGTTTTAGTGGAGGCTGCGTAGTCAGCTTTTTTTGTAAAAGCCATATATTTGTGACCTCTCTTTGTCCATGCCTCTTGGGAAAAATCCTTTTCTCATTAGGTTGGATGTCTGCTCATCCTGTCCACAGTTCCACAAAGCTTCTGCCTTAAATACATTCCAGGGCCTCTCCTCTATCACCAAACCAAGGGCCACCCTACACTATCACAGAGAGGAGGTCAGAGGTCTTTGGGCTTTCTGACTATGTACATTTTCAAAGTAACTATTCTACTGGAGGCTTCAAACATCAAATACTCAGAAGTAAGAATTAGTGATGTTCATTCTTTTTTTCTCTCTTGAACACTGATTATGCAGAGGGCAGATTTTTTTTTTTTTTTTTTTAGTTTTTGATGTAGTGTTCCATGATTCATTGTTATACACATATAACACCCAGTGTTCCATGCAGTACGTGCCCTCTTTAATACCCACCACCAGGAAACCTCAGTGTGTTTCTTAGAGTCCATAGTCTCAGACGGCGGATTTGATCACATAGGACTGAGGCATCTGCACTTTGCTGGGTCTCTGCTCTCCTTTCTGTTCATCTTCTTCCTCCTTTTCCCTGAATTTCATTTCTCTCATCTCCACTTGAAATTTCTTTCAATTCTTCCCTCTACTCAACTTTAATTTGTAAGTCAAACTATACTACTTAATTATGCACCTTCTGAATGGTTTAAAAGGAAAATACTAGTGATTTTTATTTTCCTTTTAACCCAGGCATCTGCACTTTGCTGGGTCTCTGCTCTCCTTTCTGTTCATCTTCTTCCTTTTCACTGAATTTCATTTCTCTCATCTCCACTTGAAATTTCTTTCAGTTGTTTCCTCTACTCACCTTTAATTTTAAGTCAATCTATACTACTTAATTATGCACCTTCTGAATGGGTTAAAAAGAAAATACTAGTGATTTTTATCTCTTAGAAAAGCAGTAATTAAAATGACACAGTCTAATAATTTCATTTAAAGGAGAGTCAAAAATTGATCTTTATTCGACAGCTTTGTTTAGTTCTATAAATGAAGAACTGTAATTTTGTAAATAGTTTAATTTCAGAAATAGAAATGACATTCCTCCCTAATATATTTTTTAAGTCACATTTTAATTATGATTTGTAAGGCAGGGCAGATTTGTAGAACATCCAAATATTCCTTTTCATGTGAGGTGTTGTTCAGGCTCTGGACCACAGTAATCTCTGCCATTAATGGAGCAGGTTCATTTTTGGAACATATGTTAAAGAGAATTGAAATGAAACCTTTATTTAGTCCTAAAAACTTGTAGCTGTGAGGATTTTTGAGAACCCTGCAGTCCATTTTCTTACCTTCTATTTGAAATTCCAAGGTAATTTAATCATACTTTTAACAATCTTTCAAGAACTGCATTTCTTAGTTCTTAGTTATCCATTCCAGGATTTCACTGACAAATATCGCATCATTTTTCTCTCTCTAACGGATATCCCTCTTGCTTAAGATGTGTATACAGTGGTTACTTATATTTTAAAACAATTTTTTTTGTTCCCATTCTTATTAAAGAGGAAGAAGTATAAGAAGTGGTTGGATTTTGTTTTTGTTTTTAATTTTCAGGACTGGAATCTGCTTGGTCTAGCTCAGATAGAGGGTCCTGAGCTCCCTGGCACATAATTTGAAAAGATGAAAAACCACTGTTGTGAAATTAGCACTAATCTACTTTAGATTCGCAAAATTCCGCATAGAGTGACAGCAGAATGAAACGAACCCAGTGCTTAACTAACCATAACCAACTATACAGGCTAGACGTTTCCAGTAGGAGGTATTCAGCAGTTTTCAATAACAGGCTCACAAATTATATTTCCAGAGGTCAAATTTGCACGTAACTCTTTGAACCACGACTATCTTCTCATATTCAACTCAGTTTTCACACCCAGCAGTGTGTTGTGCAGAAATAATCAATGGTTAAATTATTCCCATTTTGTTGGCTCAGCTCACAGTAGCCCACTGATTAGTTTAAAAAAAAAAAACTATTTGATCTTCAATTTGTATTTCAACTGTACCCAAATGCAGATGCCATCTCTGGTAATATGACAAAACAGATTTAGGTTTATAAATGTTTCTGTGTGCTCCAATAACAGCACGCATCCGGCAGTAACTATATTGTAGCTCAAAGTGTTGTAAAAAAATACAACTGAGTTTGCTAGAGAATCATTTTAGAGTTAATTAAACCTTCTCCACCTGTAATTTAAGAAAAAAGAAAAAGCCCAACACTCTTAAAGACCATGGGGGAAAGGCAGTTTAAGAAATAGAAGTCCTCTGTTTATCCAGGGAGGTACTTTACAAGGCAGACAGCTACACCACAGTAGAGAGACAACATTTCCTCAGCTGATTTGGTTAATTAAAATGCACAGTTACAACAGGCTTTCTTAGAGCCTGCAGCTGAATGACTGAAGTCTCCATTTTACTCCAGTGTCACACAGAACGTGAAGAGGCAAACATGCTGCCCAAACACAATTTGACTCACTAAAATCCAGCACTCTAAACATGAAATACATTTCTCAGGCACATTTTAAAAAGATGTATTATCAAGATTTACGGCCTAAGGATAGAAATAATTTGCAGGTAGGCAGGGCCAGGGGAATATCCTAGGTTCCTTGCAAAGTAGTTTTAAGTGAGATTTACGAATAAATCTTAAGGGTAGAGTCCGCTTTCAATGCAGAAATCTTCAACTCTTTCCTTCCAAATGTGTGGAATTTGAATCTGACAAACAACCAGTCTGTTGCCAGAATTTATGAGTGATATGAAAAATCAAAGGCCACAAAAGCTATTTGTCAAATAAACTGCAGAACGCAGTATCAGTCTGCAGGGCTCATTTGCAGAACTCATGATGAGCATGGGAGGAGGGGATGCTAACAGCTGCAGTCTTGACCGCACTACCCGTGCCAGCCAGCATTCAAGCTGCATGAGCTGAGAGTGGCTGAATGAGGGGGCAGACAAATGGGGGAAAAAAAGACAGAAGAGGTTCTTATACCTAAGTTCTTATTAAATCATGACATCAGTGTGCATAGATGAATACCTGCAAAACCATTTTAACTGCAGGTATTCAAGTTAAATCTGTTCATGGAAGACTGCTTTTATTTCCTGGAGTAGGGGAGAGATTACAGACTTTGGATTAGTGAGACTAGCAGCATGGTGTGGCGTCAGTTTCCTTATCCGTAAAATGGGAACAGTACTTCACATCCCGGGGCAATTTTGAGGATAAATTGAGATAACATGTGTTTGCAAACATGGCAGGTGCTCAAAAAAGTTAGTCTCCCCTCTCTCACTAGGTGTTTTCACAATGCAGCATGTTTCCATGATGGGTCAAGTGAAAGCTCTCACATTAACCATTTATATCACCAAATCTGCAATCTATAGAAAATGACTCAATATCTCTGGAGCTTAATCAATCAATCATTAAATAACCTGAAAAGGGCTTACCAGAAATTTGGAAACCCTCTGTTAATGTCCATTAATGGGACTGCTGTATTAACTACCGTTCTGTAATAATTTTGCTTAACACCACCATGAAAAAAAATCTGATCTTAGTCTTGTTTTTATTCTAACAATGCAGCACCGTTTCCTTTTCACAAACATTAAAGAACTGACTTCATTCTTTCAGATCTCTCTTTAAAACTCTCTAATATCTGTTTCTCTTTTTTCTCCACAAAACATGGATTTATCACACACCCCCCCACACACACACAGTATGAAGAGAACATGCTATTACTGTTGTAGTAATCGCCTATAGAAATATAAACATCCTACGTAACTTAGCACCGAGTTCATTTCTAGTGGGAACTAATTTAGGCATTGCAAAAATTCCAGTTGAGTCTGTGAAATGATGACTGAATTAGCCAAAGCAATTTATTCAAAGAGTTATGATAGAGAAATTCCAATGGACATTTATTGAGCATCTACTATGTATAGGCATTTAAAAGGATTTGTTTTTCCTTAAGGCAACAAAACATAACAGAGGCTAAAGAATATTTGAAATTTGGAGTGATATCATCTGGAAGGCCATTGAATTATTTGATTGATTTTGTAGTCATTTCATAAAGCATTGGATTTCCTGTTCTCAAGAGAGAAATTCGATACGTGCCCTTCACTAGAGATAATAATTAGTTCATTTTAAAGACTTTGAAAAGAGCAGAGATGAAAAGAGCTGTAAGAGTTTCTAAATGACACAAGATCTGTGAAGTGGTAGGTATTTAACACAAACTTCATAGAGCTGTTATGTGGATTCATTAGTTAATTAGTTAGTTAATGACTTTGAAGTGTTAAATCTTATTAGATTTTTTTTACACTTTAACACATGTGAGAAATTACTGTCTGAAATTAGAAACTGACTATACCATTCCAACATATTGGATTTCTCCATGATCTACCTCCAAGACCTTCTTTCCTAGTCTGATTTTTTTTTCCCAGACAACACCTGAAAAGACAATCTAGACCTTGATCCTCAGCCTCTTTATTTTCAGTATTGATCTTGCCTTCCAGGTAACACTAAGCACAGAATTGAGAAACCCTCAGGGCGAGATATTTAATGCAGTTTCGTAGCTCTGTAGAGCAGAGGAGAAAAAAACAACTGTTGGGTAAATCTGAGAGAAAGTGGACGAGGGGGCGCCTGGGTGGTTCAGTTGGTTAAGCGACTGCCTTCAGCTCAGGTCATGATCCTGGAGTCCCGGGATCGAGTCTCACATCAGGCTTCCTGCTTGGCGGGGAGTCTGCTTCTCCCTCTGATCCTCCCCCTCTCATGCTCTCTCTATCTCATTCTCTCTCTCAAATAAATAAAATCTTGAAAAAAAATTTTAAAAAAAAGTGGACGAGGGAAGGAGTTTAAACCCAATAACTGACTTGCTCTTCGAAAACAGTGACTAATTTCTCTTCAATTGCTGTTAAGTTGAGAAAGGATGGCAGAAGCCTACTGGGTTAGCAATATTCTAATATGTAGGAGACATTTCTATAGCTTAAACAGAAATGTTTTGTTGACATATATCATATACAGAGAAAAGTTCATTGCCAATGTACAGCGTAATGGATACTGGGAGTGCTTGTGTTCTCTGTACCCAGATCAAGAAACAGAAAAATCCAGTACTCCAAAAGCCCCCTCTCGTTCTTCCTCTTGAGCCCTATCTCTAAGATAACCACTACTATTACTCCTAACATAATGGGGGAGCTTTATCTGTTTTGGTATTTATACAAATGGAATCATAAAGTATGTACAGATGGTCCCCGACTTAAGATGGTTTGACTTAAAATTTTTCTACTTTACTAGAGTGCGCGAAAGTGATATGCATTCGGTAGAAGCCATAGTTCAAATTTTAAAATTTAGATCTTCTCCCGGGCTAACGACATGCAGTGTGATTCTCTCCTGTGAGTCTGGGGGCTGCAGGAGCGGCAGCTCCCAGTCAGCCATGCAATTGCCATGGTAAACAGCCAATATAATTACAACCAGTCTGTCTTTCACCTTCAGTGCAGTATTCTGAGCACATTTAAGTTAGGCTAGGCTAAGCTATGATGTTCTGTAGGATAGGTTTATTAAATGCCTTTGCAACATACAATGTTTTCAATTTACAATGGGTTTATCAGGTAGTAACTCCATCATAACTAGAAGACCTGTGCTCTCTCTTGAGTCTTGTTTCTTTCTGGTTCAACATTATCTTTCATGAGCTGCATCCACACTCTTGAGTGGAGCTGTAGCTCTAACTTTCTAATCTCTGTCCCTCCACCCCTCCCCCACCAATAGACACAAAATCTTTCTCATATGCGAAGAATGGCCATGGGAAGTCCTTGATGAACGTCCTATCTTGTATATACGACAGCACAGGAGACTCAGTAATAACTAGTAAATAATCTTTGTTGTTGTTGCACCAGTAAATATAATGCAATCTGAAATTATTTTACTCTTTTAATATCTGGCCATGGATAAAGCCAGCTCTAAGAAACACACTGAGGTAAACTTTTTTAGTAGTCCTTGCTTTCTGCCTGATCCTCCAAACTGAGCTATCCTCCCCCAGAAAAGCCCTCTGTCCCTGGTCTTCAGCTCCTGGAAAGCCTGCTCATCTCTAGCAGTCGTACGGAGTATGGGGATTAAGGAGTGTACTTGTGATGGGCACCAGGTGTTGTATTAAGTATTCTATCACTACACTGTACACCTGAAACTAATATTACACTGCATGTTAACTAACTGGAATTTAAATAAAAACTTTTAAAAAATGGGTAAACTACTTCATACCAAGGTGTTAATGACTCAATTGTTAGCTCTCCAAGGTATGGCCCCAGGACAGTGCTGTAACAGAGAGGTCCAGTTACTCTCTGATTACTCTCTAGGGGTCTCATGTAGAGCCGCATTTATTGACTTGTGCTAGGAGCTTCCCTCACATTGAAGGATTCTAAGAAAGATCTGTGGCACGCAATGCTGTTTTTACTATTAGAACATTACTGAAATTGTTATTTCGCTACATCATACAGTATTCTCCTTATGAAATCCCACGGGTGAAGGGCTACTTCTTCCAAATAACTTTATTTTAAAATACTTTGTTCTTCATGCAACTGATCCTGCCCCATGTGCCCTCCCTTCTCCCCACAGTTCTCTTTCCCTCTCCTGCTAAAAATGTCAAAAACATCTGAGACAAATACAAGTGTCCAGGACTTTAAAACAGCTATCTTTGGTCTACCTTCCTCATCCTTGGTTTCATTTGCTTTTTCTTATGTTCTCTGTTTGAATGTCTTCACATTTTTTAAAAACCCTAATGAATTTAGTAAGGATATAGATTCATTCAATAAAATATGTTAGGCCTTAAGGATAAAATGTCAGTCACCCACATTAGGTCAGCCTGCCACTAGAGGAATCTACATTTTAGGCAGAGGACTCTTCCAGCAATTTTCAAATTACACCCCATTGGTTGGCTGTAATCAGAGAGTGGAGGAGCTGACATACTGTATGGTGTGGTGCCTTCCACAACATAGGTTTTGATAAAGCTTTGCTGATTACGTTGACTGAAGATGTCTTCCATCAAGTGAAGTGGACAGAATGAGAGAATATCTAGGAAAAATCTAGACCAAGAACACCAAAAAAGATAAATGTATGTGTGAGAAAACATGGACTTATATTTTCAAGAGAGTGAAACTTTTACTATATTTGATATGTGATAGGTTGTAACCACCAGTCCACTCTTGTTTTCAAGGCTCTCAATTAGAGTTCTATTTGGGAAGATTTGATTAATGCACTATTTATCTAAGAGTCATTGATTTATGGAGCTTAACCATAAGATACAACACAGCTCATTTTCTTTCTAATATTCATAGCTACAGGAAGAATACCACAATGACATGTGGGCGTTCTAGCCTTGACTGGTAATTCACATAAGTGATCACCCAAACTGACAATACTGAAAATATTAAATGATAATAATGTTCCCTTCATTGTTAGGATCCCACCATTAAAACTGAGTAAGACAAGTCCCAGGAATTCAATGATAATCCATAAGCCATACCATAAAACAGTCCAATATGTATTCCAGCAAAATGTTCTCTGCGAAATGAGAGGATGTCAAATGCAACTCCCTTAATAATCCCTGTATTAGTTTTTATACCAAAGAAATAATTCCAGCTCGGAGAGATTAAAATTGTGGATTTTATTTTCTTTGTTGTTAAAGTTGTTTGATTATGAGACTCTGGGGAAAGCATATACTCTTGTAAAAAAAAATGAACAAATGTATTATCAGAGATTGTGTAAGATTAGCAAAACTTTACAATCTATATTGATGATATTCTTTAAGTATTCAATCAGGCCAATCAGTAATCTAGAATACAGTTATATTTATGTAATTTTTATTTATCCAAATATATCTTGCCAAATCCAAAATAAATTTATTAAGAAAGTATCATTCTTACAAACACCATGGTAAACATTCCCTTTAAAAATCACTAACTCCAGGGATGCCTGGGTGGCTCAGTCAGTTAAGCGTCTGCCTTCAGCTCGGTCATGATCCCAGGGTTGTGGGATTGAGTCCTGCATTGGGCTCCCTACTCAGTGGGGAGTCTGCTTCTCCCCCTACCCTTCCCCCCTGCTCATGATCTCTCTCTCTCTCTCTCTCTCTCAAATAAATAAATAAAATCTTAAAAAAAAAATCACTAACTCCAAAATAAAAATTAGGACCTATTGGGTTAGAACTTTCTGCTCAGCAGGAACTACAGAATCAAATATGATTTCAGTGCCAGTGATTATTTCCAATGTTCATAATGTATAAAAGTTAACATCTATTTATTTACACTTGGCAAACACCAGCAGACTTGCAGAACCCTGGCAGTATCCAACTTCACAAGGCCTGCATGGCCGATGCACATGTAAGAGGCCATCTCTCTCAAATACTTGGTAATTCTAACAACCTGTGTAGAAAGGAATGGATACTGAGACTACGGGAAAACATTCTGCTAGATTTCTGAGTGGTTCAGAGTCATGGGCCCCAAAGCCAGACACTATATAGTGAGCTTGTTACTTCACAGCTTAGAAACCTTCAACCTCCCCATGACTTGCCTCAATCTGGGCTCAACCTAGTCTTTCAGTTTTTCTTGTGCAATTACCCTTATTCCACTATGCTCCAGCAAAACCACACTTTACCATTTGCTCACGTTTTTCTTCTGCCTGGAACATGCCTTTTTGCCAAATTCATCTTATATTTTATGACCAAATTCAGCTCTTCCACGAACTATTTTCTGATTATTAGAGGTGGAAGCATTTTTCTTTTTTTTCTCAACTTCAATTATACATTTTGTTATCATTACCATTATTATTTTACTTCTACAGTGATTACCATTTTCTAACTCATGTTATATTAGCTATATCCATATATTATCTTCCTTTCAGGGAAATTTCACATGTGTTTCTGTAACCCAAACATGCTTAAGGAAGGATCTGACATAGTATATGCTTAATAAATGTCTGTTTAATGAATTGATGTGTGAATAAATAAACGTCACTCCACAAGAGTCATACTGAAACTAGTATGCTAAACAAGAGATCATTATCCCCTATCCTTGCCAAAAATATCCATAAGAGGTTTGGGATACAGTTCATATCATAAAACGTACTTTTTATATTTCACATGTTTTCAACAAATGTTTACAAATTGCAGCTATGGGAATGGCAAAAGAAGCACTGGAAACATAAAAGCAATATCCTGTGAATTATAAAGTCATTCATGAATTATAAGCAACCTTAGTTGCCACATGTAAAACATTTACTGAGCTGCCACCATTTAATCTTAACCAAAAAGTCATGAGTTCATAAGAGGCCAGTGATGGGCAGGAAAAGAGCTTTTAGAGTTTTGCATAGTGCAGTGACTAGGTTATTATCCCAATTTATAGGCAAAGAAATTGAAGTATAATCATACAAAGCCAGAATTTGAATCCTGATCTAATTTAGCACCTCTCTTACAGTCACTGAGCAATAATCTCCTCTCTTAATGCTGGCTCCCTTTTGAATAGATGGGATGCTTATGTATTATGTATGTATTTATGCATGTATTTTTAAGATTTTATTTGTAAGTAATCTCTACACCCAACATGGGCCTCAAACTCACAACCCTGAGATCAAGAGCTGCATGCTCTACTACTGAGCCAGCCAGGCGCCCCTGGGCTGCTTATTTAAATACAAGATAAGTCATTTTGCTCTGCTGCATAATATATACCAGAAGCCCCTGTCAGCTTTAAAAACCAGTAGATAAACAAACATAAAACTATCTCTTTGAATGGCTTGCTATGTTTGAGGCGCAATGCTAAATGCTTCCCTTAATATATTTAGTTCTTCTAACAACCCTATGAGATAGGTAGTGTTTACTCATATTCCAGATAAGGAAACTGATACAGAGAAACGTTAAGTCATACACTCAAGGTCATAGAACTAGTAAGGATAGGAAATGGAATGTGAATGCAAGTTTTTCTTATTCCTAAATCAAAGTTCTTAACCCCCCTACTTTATTGCCTTTATTCCTGTTTACTAATCATTTTTTAAAAGATTTTTATTCATGTATTTGAGAGAGAAAAAGCACAAGCAGGGGGCAGAGGCAGAGGGAGAGGGAGAAGCAGACTCCCCACTGAGCAGGGAGCCCGACATGGGGCTCGATCCCAGGACCCTGAGATCATGACCTGAACCAAAGGCAGACGCTTAATTGACTGAGCCACCCAGGTTAAATATGATTTTTTTTCCTAAGAAGAAAATTGAATTATTTGAAACATTCACTGCTCAGAATATTTATCTTAACATTGCAAACATTTCACACTATACTTGGAAGGAATCTAGGAGACAGAAAATGGTGGTGGGAGATGGGTCTAGAGATAGGCTCATCTCACCTGGCCTAAGATGTTTACATTTTGCAGACAGCCCATCTCCAGGTCCAGTCCTAAAATGACAGTGAACCTTGATCTTTAATGGACAGAAGACCTGGTCCCAGGGCCTTTTAAATAAACAGAACATATATCAGGGAAGCAGCCAATACCCTTAATGAATTGGCTGACTTGCGTCTCATCCCAGATCTGTGACATTCGGCTGCTAAATGTAATATGGAAAACAAGTCAATATTTTCCAGCATGCTGAGTCCATTTCCTCCCCCCAATATTTTCAAGCATAAGGCATGGGTAGAAATCACTTCAGCCACCACGGAAGGGGTGCACACCAGCTGTCACAGAACCACACAGCAACAGAGGTCTTTGCTAAGATTCAAAATGAAAAGAATATGCACTGTAATTGAAACTATGCAGGGGCCAGACCTTCCCAGATGCACACAAGAGTACTGAGGGTCTGGAAAGGGACATATGCCACTTTTTTTACACTCAAGCTAAGACATAGTACCTTTCAATAGCTCATGAGGAGATACAATCAAGTCTTCAGAGAAAGAGACATAAGCAACACATGTGTAGCATCTTGAAAGTAAATTTTCTGAAAGCTACAAGGGAGCCTTGAAGATGATTCAGGGTATGCCCTTTTGTTTCCCATGTGATGACAACAAGGTCCAGAGAGGTTAACACTTGTCCAGGATGAGTGAGTAAACCTTTGGCAGTCAAAGGCCTTGAAGCCAAAGCCACAATTTCTTCATTTCTTCTACTCTACCCTGCTGCCTCTAATCTGCTTTGTTTTGTCTTGTTTAATTTTAGTTTTCCTGCTTGTTTTGTTTGTTTTAAGAGGGTTATTTAATGAAAGATAAGTGTGACTTAACACCAATACAAGGGGAATTTCTTCCGATACATGGAGTTTGTACACTGACTCTCTCCTGGCCAAGGCATTTAGTTGTTCCCATAGCTAAAACAGAAATGAGTTATTAACAGTCAGAAGTTCATGGCAAGGAAATAAACTGTAACAGGAATGCCTCTGAGTTGTGGTTGAGCTCAGCTCAACAATTCTGAAAGGATGCTTCTTTTTCTTTTTGAAATCTCAGAGTCTCCTCTGGCTGAGACATGAATTGTCAAATCACTGTTTAAGATCAGTTTATACACAGATCATAAAAGATTTATGTATTCATCAAACCAAACATGCATTCATTCAGTACCTGTTTTATGCCAGATTAGATGTTGGTGATACCAAGGTTAAACCTCTGATATATAACACAGCCATTTTATAATAATGGAAAAGTGACATCCTGCTCTGCAGTACAAGTAGTCTCATCAGTGATTAAGCACTCACTAGTAATCAATTAGCAAACATTTACTGAATGGTTTCTTATAAAAAGACTTATGATAGGTACTGTAGGAAGGCACTAAAACACAAGCTTAAAATCAAATGGAGAAGATAAATGCATTCATATGAAATGATGTAAAAACAAAATCACATTTTAACCATAATCATATTTTAAGCATTTAATCATTAAGCCTAGGAAAAACATGGAGGGCTTTTTGAAGTAGATGTTTTGAAAAAGGAATGGATGGACAAAGAATGGATGGAGTGAACAGAGACTACTTTGGGAAGAGAAAACATAGGAAAGTAGGTACAAGTATAGAGATTTGCAGAACACTAATTCTACAACATTAGCTTGATTAATTTAAGTGGTTTAATTCAGATATAATCAATAGGGGAAAAGGTAACTGCTTGTGTGTGTGTATATGTGTGTGGTGAATTACTGCTTATGCAAAAATAGGCCATAATGAATTGATAAATCAATTACTTCTAAGTTGATACTGCCAGCAGACGAATTCAGTATCCCCCTACACATCCATTTTTCACTTATAATCTGAATAGTAATCATATAGGTATACCCATTGTTTATGCTTCTTCTGCTTAGTCAATGCTTATGTCCTACTAGTTGTTAAGTATTTTAAAAATTGGCTTGGGTTATGAGTGATTGTGTATTTTCAACAATTTTCAGAGAGACCTGATAGAAAAATAAGTTCTTTCCCAGTTAGCTAACAGAGGAGTTAGCTAACACAGGAGTGAGATAGACATTCAGAATGCAGCGTATCCTTTTAAATACGTCTACAGAAGAATTATAAGTAGTTTTTGAAAGCTAGAATCATTAATAGGATTCCAACTTAATTTCTTTACCATCCACTGGAGAATATAAAGCCCATTGAGAAACAACTCCAAATGCACAAAGAAACCAAGCAGCAAAACCTAAAGGAAATTCCTTTTCATGCCTGTCTTCAGTTACCTTAAACACAAACTTGATCTAGTATATTTCCCTGAGGTGCTAATAACCTAGTTCTCTCAAGATCTTTCTGACTTTTCTGTGAGCAACACACAAATCACAAGTAAGTAACCATTTGGAAGATGGAAACCACTAATTGTCTTTGTGTTCCTGTCAACAATCCAAGTTATTAAAAACAAAAATCTTCCCTACTAAGGGCTCATTGTCAATCATCTGAAATGAGAAAGTCAAAGTGAACATATGAATTAAGATTTATTTCAAAATTTCCGTATCTTGATCAAATGCTAATGATTACATTATATATAGTTTTTTTTTTCTTGTACTTTCCCAACAAAGAGTAAGTCATATCATCATGTCCTTCCAGAATGACTCTTTCCTAAAACAGTCTTACCGGAGCACTGTGGTTAGTTATGACTCACAGATTTAAAAAAAAATAGTTACAAACTTCAAAGATATATAAATAATAAAATAAAAATATTGTTCAGAGAATATTGTTTCCTATGAAATAATTTAATCATTGAAACTACAAATAGGTATCATCTAGATTATGTTTCTGGCATGTTTTATGATGGGTGATATTGTCCTCCTAAGACAGTAATAAACCACATAATTTTATTTTTTTAAAAGTTAGCCAAAGGTGTTTGTAGCCTTCAATTAATATAGTGATTAAGAGCACAGGATCCAGAGATACATTCATGGGTTCAAATCTAACCAGAAGAACTGGGTGACCTTGGATACATAACTTCACCCTTCTGAGCATCCATTTCCTCAGCTATAAAATCAAGATAATTACAGAACCCACCGCAAAAGGTAGTTAAAAATATCACAGAAGTTTACAGATATAAAGTGGTTATAATAAAACTGGCACATGGTAGCTGCTCATAATTAGCTGTTATTTCCTTTCTGCATATATACATCAAAATTCTGAACTTAAAAGCTAGTCAACAATAAAATGGGAGTCCTCTACTATTCAATAATCCAAACCTCATCCAAACATAAGATCTTTATTTAAAATAAATTAAGTTTCCAGCATTAAATCTGAAAAATATGAATTTTTCATTGTACATTTCCATACCTGGTTTTATGAACTGGACATAACCACATATTGTTTGGCAGACAGACAAATGTGAATCATTTTATAAATGACATATTTGCATTTTATCCCAAATTTGCCTTAAATCTAGATAAACTAATATTAAAATCAAGGTTGCTGCATCATGGGCTCCTTTTGCAGGGAAACACAGTGACTAAAAAGGGGAAAAAAATAACACAGAAACAGCTAAAACAATGTGACAATGTTTCGTGAAAGGCGAGGTTGCCATGTACAAGCCAGCAGGTTGTGCACTGTATAGCCCTACAAAGCATCACTCATATGGATTACAGTATTAATGTTGACCCCTTAGAGCAAACTGTGTGCACTGGCTCTGGTTGAAAGGTAAATATAAATACATAAACTTGGGTTCGGTCAAAATTATGTCAAATTGCCAACAGTAGGACAAATTTGTATTATTATCCTAACGGGCATACTTAGCACTTATCACTTGTGTTATCCTGGCCTCATTAGTTAACTTCTCTCAATCTGCTTCCTCAAATGCCCTCTTTACTGTTGAGTGGAGACAAAAGTATCCCTTCACAAAGATTCTCCTATATATCCCATAGCAATTTACTCTGTGCTAACAAACCTAGAAAGTGCTAACCGATTTCCTGAGAAATGATCACAGCTCAGATAGACCCTCACATATCAGATTCAATTGCTACTCTTTGTTTTTGTTTTGCTTTTTAATTTTTAAATTGTTCAAGGCCTTCCCACAAAGGGCTGATTATTAAAGAAAGCCACTGAAGCACCTGGGTGGCTCAGTCAGTTAAGCTTCTGACTCTTGATTTCAGGTCAGATCATGAAATCAAGCCCCACTGGGTGTGAAGCCTGCTTGAGATTCTCTCTCTCTGTCTCCCTCACCCCTCCCCACCTCACTCACATTCTGGATCACTCTCTCTCTTTAAAAAAAAAAAAAAAGAATAGAGTAGAGTAGAGAAGCTGCTGGACTAGAAATATGGAGCCATGCATTCTAGCCTAAACTCTGCCATTGGCTTGCAATGTAATTATGTATAGTTTTCTCATATATAAAATGGAAGTAATGAGCTCTGATATCAATTAAGAAAAGTATCAAGGTAATAGGTATAAATATACTTTGGAAAAAAATTGGAGCACATTAATATATACAGTATTATATGTCTTTCCAAATTTCTCATTATATATACATGGTAAACAAAAAGATAAATAAACAGACTTATGCTAACCTCTGAAAAGAAATGCTTTCTAGATGCCTTTGATCTTTTGTGAACTTTCTCCGAGTGTTGTTTCTCAATTTTTATTCTGAGTCATGTACTATAGAAGCAGGAAAATAAACGTTATATACAGAAATCATCAATAGAGAATAAGAAAAAAAATAATGATTACTTTTTGAGGCATTGTAACGTGTCTAATACCTGTCGATCATTGATTATTCACTATGGGTCATGCCCAGTAAACCCTATAAAGATGCATAGTATCTTTTTTTCACATTCACCCTGTAACATAGGTTGTAAGACAATCTCTGTTTTCCAGATGAAGATGCCAGCTCAGATGATTAACAATAAAAGTAATCATCTTGCATGTGGCCATGCACCTAGGGAGTTGAGGGAGCCAGGATTTAGGCACATGTCTGTTTAGCTCCAACACCCTGATTCATTCCAGGTTTCCTCATTACCTCTTACAACACTTGATACAGATTTGACACTCAATAAATATTGATGAATGAATGAATAGATGGATAAATTGATAGGTAGATAAATGGATGCATGGATGGATGGATGACAACTAACTAACCTCTGGAAATTACAGTCTATAAGGACAAGACTTAGGCAGCCTAGCTGGGCTGTGTCACAAGCTGTTTAGTTTCTATTGTTATTCCTCTTCTGTAATTTGAAAACCCTAGGTTGTAAGAATTTCTGAGCTCCTGATATGAGCATCACCTGTCTTTCTATTATTTCTGCTGACACAGTGGATGAAGGATTTCAAATTCTTGGAACAACTTGTGTCTTATCTCTGATATCTGACTGGAGGGCCTCTCTCCAGCAAACTAGAACATGGCATTTTGCTATTTGTTCAGTGGTTTGGGTAATTCTGGTCATGGGGCAGTACCCAGGAGGAAGGGGGTCCTCAGTTCTAACTCTGAGAGCATCTGAGAAAATTTTGCAGAAGCTGCCAAAAATAGAAAGAACGCTGTATGAGACTAGAGCCTGACATTTGGTTTTGTGTGTAGTATCATTTGTAAAGATTGAATAAAGGACAAAGGAGGAAAATAAATGGTCTAATTGGCCCAACTGATTCATTTGGAACAGGTAGATTTAGCAACTTAATTTTTGTTGGTTAACAAACCATAGATCTTTTTTCTCCACCTGCTTTCTTGTAAGAAAAACTGCCTGTGCCTCAAGGTTATTTAGAAAAGCTTCTGAAAGCTATTAATAGAGAGCAGTTTTAAACCCAGTCTCTAAAAGGCTTAACTTTGTATATGATAGTTCTGCCCTTGTAGAAAAATAAAAAAGCTTTTAGAAAAAAAAATAGCATATAGCTCAGATTATTAGCTATCTCTTTGTCACAAATGTGCAGCTGGGTTCAGAATTTGCATGTTTTCCAGGCAAAAGAATTCAATAAGCAAGTAAGCGAATCCTGCCATTTTATTAAATACTTTCAGAAAACAAAAGCAAAGCAAGCTTTCACTCAGCCAGAACCAGAACATAATCCCCAGAGCCAATAACACATGTTAAAGTTGCAGCACCAGAGCCAAATTTGACAAAGGAACCCTCTCTAACCTACTACCCCTGGGGCTAACTACCCTAATTGTGATTCTCACACACTTCCTTTTTGAGATCCTCCAAACATGGGTGGTCAAACAAGGGAGAAGGGAATTAAAATAAGGAGGGCTAAGATTTGAGGCTTAAATCAGTTTCATGATAGGTAAGTGAAGAAGTGGGAGGCTCCTGAAAGTGCCCTGTAGAGGTCAGATATCTTTAATTTGTCCTATTCAGTATGATTCTCTTTGGAAGTAGGAAAAGAGAGGAAAAATGAATTATCTCCTCTGTACAGCCTTTCAATACACCCTTCTTTCTTAATTACACACAGCATTACTGCACAGGTCCCCCGCTGAGCACTGGTATCCACAGGGTAGATGTTGAAAAAATCTTAATTGCCATGTTGGGCCTGCTGCTATTACACCACAGACTCAGGGCAACGCTTTACAGCCAAAGTCAGCTCAGTGTCCTAATGCAGTGGATCCATCTTTCTGACAACCTTTTATTCTTTTCTAAACTTCTTACTCTTTATAGAATTTCATACTTCCAAATCATCAATGATAATGGTGACATTCTTAGAGAAAAGTTCCAGAGCATGCAGTGGCTGCCTGGATTGATACTTAGGGAAAGAACTCTTTGAGCTAGAAGCCAAGATAGGATTTCTATTTTTATTCCTCTTTCAATCTTCATGCTCAATGGAGATAATGAAATCTTTCTTACACTCATTTATTTTATTTAAAGGAGTCAGGATTATCATTCTTTCCACTTTCATGGCAATTGAGTCAAGAGAACAAAAAGCATAAAAAGATTGAGAGTACAGTCTCCAGAGTTCTAAGGGCTCTGCCCCTCATTATTTGCAAGAACTAAGGAAAGGGACTTAACTTCTCTGGATCATCTAGAAAATTAAGTGATTAAACTAGGGATTTCTATAGGTAGTTCCAGGTTTAACTTTCTGTGACCTTATTTGTCCCAAAGTGCTCCATCTTCTACTCTCAGTGTAATTGAACTTACTTCTCCTTCATTGTAACCTCCAATATCTTGAGCTCTCCTAATTTCTTAGCCCATTTTTTCTTCCTTTTTCTAGATTCACTTTTCTTTCTATACAGATTGATATTCAGGAGTAAGATACTCTGCTGATACTCACAAACAGCTCTCTTTCTTAGCCCCATCTTTTACCAAAGCCATTTGGCAAGTCCCCAGTCTTGGATAAACTTTCCACTTCTACATTCCTATGTCCAGGTTTCCAAGCATGAGTTGGCATCATCCCAAATCTAGTCTATGCTGAGTTTATAATTATTTCCTTTCCTAAGTCTCATCAAGCAAGGTATGTAAGCTTTATGAGTTGACCCTATTAGCCACTTGGAAAGCTTTTTATTCACTTCTAGCAGACTCCCTAAATACATTTCTGTCCTCCTCAAGCTCTCAGCCTTCTCTCAGCAGATTACTTTACCATAAAGTGATTACAATAAAACCATTTTCACAATGAAAATGTTTAAAATTTAAAATACAGCAGTTCATTTTTAGTTCTATTACATTAACATAAAAAACGATCTCACATCTTTTGCAAAAATCATGGGGCATTTCTGCATTTCTACATCACTTCCAAGTCAGCTCTATTTTGATTTATAAGCTTGAATACAGATCTAGCTGTCAGACCAGATGTTGTATGGAAAATACCAGCTAAGTCTGATTGGATTTTTTCAAACTGCCTCATCAAAACCCTACAGCATAACAGAAGTAGATATGAACTTCAAAAAGTTTTAGGGAACAGCACTAATTGCTAGTTGGAATTATCTTTTCTCAGATAATATGTAGCATGAAAATATGATTTAATCATTCATAAATGCCTATAAGAAAAAAGAGAGAAATATAAGACATTTAACTGAACCAAAGTATTATGAACATATTCCATCTCTGACATTCTGGAAATTATTAGAAGGTTAATTTCACTTTGCAAGTATCACTTCATAGCACAACATTCCAAATCAAAATTTTAAGGGGGAAATGTGGAATGGAGTCATGTAGAAACTGCAGTGGATAGAAATAAATTTTTTGAATCCCACTTTGTGGGTGCCATTAGAAAAGGGGTAGTGGTAGGAGTAGAAATAGGGGCAACATGATAAAGGGTAGAAGGAAAAAGTAAGAATCTATAAAAACCATAACAGTGATCCTAAAACCGAGGTGGTACTCAAGCTTTTGCCAAGGAAAATAAGTTAATACTACGGATCCTCAGAAAAAAATGTTTTCAAATGAGTAAAATAAAAAACATAGGATAAAAAATAAATTTAATCATATTAACATCATTATCACTATAAAAACATAAATTTGATATAGTAATACAGCTGATCCTTGAACAACGAGGGGTTTGGGGCACTGACCCTCCCAACACAGTTGAAAATCTGCATATAACTTTTGACTGCCCAAAACCTTAACTACTAATAGCCTACTGTTGACTGGAAGCCTTACTGGTAACATAAACAGTAACTTAACGCATATTTTGTATTATATATACTTTATAAATTATATTCTTACAATAAAGTAAGCTGGAGAAAAGAAATGTTATTAAGAAAATCATAAAGAAGAGAAAATACACTTACAGAACTATACTGTAAAAAAGTCACATGTAAGTAGACCCATGCAGTTTAAACCTGTGTTGTTCAGGGCCAACTATATATGTGTTACTTTAGGAAATGTTCAATAGCAAGATCTGCCAAAAGATCTGATAACAGCCATCATTTCAAAAAATGATGAACATAAAAACTTTCTTTAAAGTTTGCTGCAGTACTGTAGTATGTTATGATAATATTGGTGATTTTTCTTGCTGTCCATAACATCTGATCTCCAATTCATCTCATTATCTCTCTTTAATTCACCCCAAAGTTTTTCATCCCACAATTCCTGAAACTGTTCCACTTAAGGTCATCAGTGAACTCTAGGTCATGAAGACTAATGTCAGTTCCCAAACCTCATCCTCCTTGACCTATCAGCAGCATCTGACACAGTTGATCATTTCCTCCTCTTTGACCTATCTGCATTAAATTCAAAGACACAACTCACTGCTGATTTTCTTCCTACCTCCCTGGCCTCTCTTGTGAAGTTTTCTTGACTGGTCCTTTTCATCTTACCAACCTCTTAATGTTGCAGCATCTCAGAAATTAGTCCTTGAATCTCATCTCTTTTGTGTCTAAATTTATTTCTTTAGTGATTTCATCAGTACTACTGATACAGACATGTACAGATGACTCCAAATTTGTAACCACAGCCTGAACCTCTCCCCTGAATTCTAGATTCATATATCCAATTGTCTACTCAATGTCACCTCTTAAAGAAGTAATAGACATCTCAAACTTAACATAGACAAACTCATGATCTTTTTTTTCCTTAAGATTTTATTTATTTATTTGACAGAGAGAGACACAGCGAGAGAGGGAACACAAGCAGGGGGAGTGGGAGAGGAAGCAGGCTTCCCGCGGAGCAGGGAGCCCGATGCAGGGCTCAATCCCAGGAACCTGGGACCATGACCTGAGCGGAAGGAAGACACTTAATGACTGAGCCACCCAGGCGCCCCCAAACTCATGATGTAGACCTCCACCTCCATCCCCCATATCCCACTAAACATATTCATCCTCCAATATTCTCCAGCCAGTTAATGACATACTCAGGACAAAGTCTTTGGAATAATCTTTGACATTTATCCTTTTCTCTCAAACCCACTTCCAACCTATCTCCAAATCCTGTGATCAGAAGACTAAATATAACCAGAATCTGGCATCTTCTTACCAACTCTAATACTGCCACTCTGGTTAAAGCCACCAACATCCCTGGTCCTGTTTATTGTCACACCACCAAAGTGGCTTCCACTCTCACCTCATCTCAAAATGTCAGCTAGACTGATCTCTCAAAACATAAGTTATAACATGTCACTTTTTGGCTCAAAACCCTCTAATGGCTTCCCCACTTCCCTAAATGCAAAAGGCAAGGTCATTACAATGGCCTCAAGGCTTTACCCAATCTGTTATACATCTGACTGATCGCATCACACACAAATTTCTCCCTGGCTCATTACAAGCAGGCACCTTCTTCGGGTCCTTTTATTTGTTGTTTTCTCTGCCTGCAATAGTCTTCCCTCTAATGTCCACATGGCTTACTTCCTCATCTCTCCCAAGTCTATTCAAATGACCCCCTTAGGGATGCCTGGATGGCTCAGTCGGTTAAGCATATGCCTTCGGCTCAGGTCATGATCCCAGTGTTCTGGGATCGAATCCCACATCGGGCTCCTTGCTCAGGGGGGAGCCTGCTTCTCCCTCTCCCTCTGCCTCTCCCCCTGCTTGTGCTTGCTCCCTCTCTCTTTCTCTGGCAAATAAATAAAATCTTCATTAAAAAAAAAAAACAAGTGACCCCCTTAGTAAAGCTTTCATGATCCCCACTCCTTAAAATGGTTTTATTTTTCTCTTTGTTTTATTGTTCTCAAAAGCAATTATTAGCATATAACATAATATATACTTATCCATTCATTTGTTTATGTCTTCTCTCATAAGGCCTCCCATAAAGACAGGAACTTTTATCTGGTAGGCTCACAGATACATCCCCAGTGTCTGACATAAAGCATGCATTCAGTAAACAGTTGTCAAATAAATGAATGAGTGAAGACGTTCTTCGGAATCTTATTTTCTGTGTAGCACATTTATCCATTGCAATAAGAAGCACACATTGTGCTACCTGCCAAAACCGATATATCATACTTTGTAAATTAATCTAGATTATCTTAAACATGATGCTTGAAATGAAACAAAGCCAGTGTTTCGTATTTGCTATAGAAATATCATAAGTACTAACTAGCAGCATGGAACAGTACATGATGACCACATGGATCAGTGCATTCACTAGAGAATGCTGCCTGATGTCACAGAAAGAACAAGAGCTTTGAAACAAGCAGACATAGCTTTGAACTCCACTTCTTCTATCTGTGAGTTATATATCTGTAATATGGAAAATGTCACTAATGTATTTTAAATAAAATTATTTGTGCAAAATTCTTAGGCACTTGAAAAAAAAAATATGTTCCTCACTCCAGTCCTCTCACTTTCCAAGTAGAAGCAAGTAAATAATAGGGTACTTTAAAAATGCCCAAAGACCTGTGAGAACAGTACAGGGCAAACTGGCATCACATGAATTGCCAGTCACCTCAGGTAGTGGCTAAGATAAAAGGCATACTGACAGTTCCCACCAAGATGATATTTAGATACTTTTCCAGGGTAAGGTATAGATGGTGTCTAGAAAATAGGTCTAACAATAGGAGGCCAAAACTCTATCCATGAGGAAGAACACGATGAAATGCTATCATTGAGAAGGTAAGTGGCAAAGGAAAAGGCCAAAGCTGAGCAGAATTTGTGCTGGAAAGCAAAGTTGCTCCATTACCGAGGATTTATTGTCCAAGAGTCTTTATCAGTGCATAAGTACCAATTTTTATCCACAGCAACTTCACAGGAAAACCTCTGTTAGTCTATTTTGGGAATCAGTAAAAAGATTCTTCCCTGTCCTTAGATACAAATAAGTATGAAAACTCTACAATGAAGAAGAGATAGTTTGTTCTACTGTCAATCCAGATACCTCAGTACTGAGGAAAAATAAGTAGAAGCAATGTGTTTTTCACATATCACTATACATTGTTTCTCACACTTTAAAAAATTCATATTTAAAAAAATGGCACAAAGATACTGTCTTGGAAGAAGGCAAGAAAATGGAAAAAATGTTCAAAATCGGCTGATAGCAGTTATAAACATTCATGAATTAGGACTAAGATTCCTGTTTCCTGAAAAGTGTGAGTAGCCTGGGAACAGCCTCACTTTAGGCTAAAGGTGACTCTTAGAGAACCATCATCATTGCACTTATGCAGTAACTGTGTATGTCAGGGGACTCTTGATTCACTTCAGAAAAGCTGTCATCTTTGATGACCATCACAGGACAGTCACCAACTAGCCTGGAGCTTGCACTTGTTCTTCTCTTACAAAAGTCCATGATCCCTTCCTAAAGTGGTTAAGGTAGCAATAAGAATAGGAGGGAGAAATGAATAGAGAACGCTGATGAAGTACAGACCATAAACCCAAACTGGCTCTATGATTACTAGACTTTACGTTTGACAGATCAGCCAAGTTCAACTCAAACCTCAGAGTGAAACCCTTCCTATTGTAAAACCTGTGCTTAGAAACACGAATGATACATTACATCATTAGTTTTTGATGTAGTGTTCCATGATTCATTGTTTGTGTATAACACCCAGTGCTCCATGCAGAGTGTGCCCTCTTTAATACCCATCACCAGGCTAAACCACCCTCCCACCCCCTCCCTTCTAGAACCCTCAGTTTGTTTTTCAGAGTCCATCGTCTCCCATGGTTTGTCTCCCCCTCCGATTTCCCCCTCTTCATTCTTCCCCTCCTACTATCTTCTTTTTTTTTTAAACATATATTGTATTATTTGTTTCAGAGGTACAGATCTGTGATTCAACAGTCTTGCACAATTCACAGCGCTCACCATAGCACATACTCTCCCCAATGTCTATCACCCAGCCACCCCGTCCCTCCCACCCCCCACCACTCCAGCAACCTTCAGTTTGTTTCCTGAGATTCAGAATTCCTCATATCAGTGATGTAAAGTATGGTGATTAACATAACAATAATTTTTTTAAAAAAAAGAAACATAAAGAAACACGATTGAATTGAAAAATTGCATTTTCAGATGATAGAAAACTCAAAGCTATTAAAAATTAATAAGGCAGGGAGAATTCTACAACAAGATCACGACATTCTACCTCTTAAATTAAAACATACAAGAAAATATTTCTTTCCTCAAACTTCCTGCCCCTGCTTTCCTCGCTACCATTTGGTGATTGCCAACTGGGGGTCAGGAGGCATTCTTTGTCCCATGCCAGAGAGGCTGCTAGGAGTCATGGGTGGAGGTAGACAGTCCCCTGAATTTCCCTGGATTTAGGCACTAGTCTCCTCTGAGTTGTACTTAAAAACTATTTTCTGTATAATGAAACCAAATTAAATATTTCCCACGGAAGCAATACAGTTCCCCAAATCTCTAATTGAATTCCATGTAGAGAAAAGGATTACTGGTTGTCCTTCCAAAGCAAAATTATAACAAATTCCTTCACAAAATTAATTCTCTCTCTCTCTCCCATCTTCTCTCCTCTTGACTCTGTATGTTTCAAAGAATAGATGATATAGGAGAGTTTCAACAGTAGTTTCAGCTTCTAACCTCTTCTTTCTATGTTAAATGCAAATATTAATTTCATGAAGTGTGCCTTCTTATAGTTATAAAATAATTTTAGAAGAAATGTATCCTCTTTGGCAGTTTCCAAAACCTGTGGGTTGCTTTGCAGGCACTACATAAATCTAGGCAGTGGCATGAACTTAGCACAGCTCTGTACAGTAAAACTAGTATATAGCACTGTGGTTGAGTCCTTTGTGTCTAGCACCCTGCCAAATTACTTAAGATGCTTGTATCTCAGTTTCTTCATTTGTAAACTGGGGACAATATTAATTCTTATTTATGTTGTGATAAATAATGAAGCATCTGGTACATAGTAAAATTTCAATAAGTGATTTGCATTAGTAAAAAAAATTATTATATTCCAAAGCTATATAAAAGTTCCCTCCTTCCAGTCAGAATTTAATAAAGTTCCTTTTAAATCATATTTTTAGCTATAAATTAACCTGTTAAATAAAGTCTTATTCATGTTTCTGATGTACAAAGATTTACCATCATATAAGTGACCCTTAAAGATTCTTTGTGTAATGCAATAGAGAATAAATTTATTTGGATTTCATTATTTTTTAAAAGAACCAAATGTCATATAATTGTTTATTGTTTTAAAGAATTAGCATGCAACTGGACTAACTCAACCATACAAAATGGTTTTGTAAAGGGATTTTTCAGGAAATATCTTTCAGATTATAAAAAGAAATGGCTAAAATAAGCTACCAGGCTCAAAGAAGCTCTTTCACATAGGCAACTGTGGGTCACTTTTAGTATTACAAATCCTAATGGAGCATACACTTGATTTTCAGGGGGACAAAAAGTAAGAGCTACAATAAACAACAACAACAACAACAAATGGTCCTTCCCTAACCACTAACATTAGAATAAAACCATAACAAATTCAACATAATCACTGGGGACCCATGTGTTTACAACTTGCTAGGAGGAAAAAACAATATATATCAACATACACTCACACCTCCACATCTCTGCATTATCCCACAAACAACTAGCAGTTCTTTTAAGATGAACTTAGTAGTTTTTCTTATGTTTTCCTTAATTCATTCCATATTTCCAACTCAAAAAAAATGGGATAAGGAGAACAGATATATTTTGTATTTGGACAAGGTGGTCTATCTTACATTTATGTATGTTGCAATTTTTTAAATATAAGTTCCAAGAGCAATAAGAAATATTATGTATGACATAGAACCTGGTACTATATATTATGATCAGGCAATTATTAACACTTCATTAGAAGCATTGATAGCTCTGGTAATGAGCAATAGGATGGAAAACAACAATGGAGATGGCAAAAATAAAATATTTTTCTCAAAATGCAAGATTTTTATTCCTGTGTACATGAACCTACACACATACATTAGTCTTGACGTGAACCATGACCTTCCATTTGTTAACATTAAATAGACAATTAAAATATTGTCTATTATATAAGACCAGATCCTACATCAGTGTGTATATATGTGTATGTATATATGCATATATGTGTGTGTGTGTGTGTGTGTGTGTGTGTGTGTGTGTGTAGCTTTTGTGTAAATTACAGTAAACAAATGAACTACCCCATCTGGCTAGGTGAATTAGAAGATGGCATATTTTCCTCAGCACTGCAGGATTCCAATCACTATATGCATCCCTACCTTCCACACAACTTTGAGGCTTACGCACAAAAAATACAACCATATGTGAAGCAGGACTGTCAAGATAGTCCATTAAAAATCACTTTCCCAGACAAATAAGAACTGATGGTTTTTAAAATTATTATAATCATAAAACAAAGAATGAAGTCGAAAAGAATACTCTGAGGTGAACCATAAAGTGAGATGACTGTGCCAGTGATAGAGAATAAACTAATTTCTTTAGATTTGAATTATCACTGATTTTATGTGGCATTTACAAACAGTAGCACTTAAGGAATATTAAATATAAGTCGTTATTGAGATGGAATATACCCCCTAAATAGTTCAATGCAACAATAATGAATAGTTAATAGATTCTTAGATGGGAGGAAACTGTTGTACTACTGAATCGTAATGAAATCTATGATTCAATGTATTTCAAACATTTAAGAATGCTATCTGATAAATACATTTTTAATAGCTACTGAATTGTCTTTGCCCTTTTTACATAAAAGGACAAGATTATACTAAGAAAACTTAAATCCTGAGCATCAAGTTACCACTTAGAGGCGGTTCTTTGCCCCATGACTGCTGAGGCTGAAAGAGCCAATCTGTTCCCAGAAAAATGTGCCAATAACACCCACAGGATTTATTGGAAATATTCAACATCACAGCACTATCTCCCCTGTCATCAAATAAGATTAGTGTGTCATCGGTATGGATTTTGTTATAGTTTTAAAAATTTCAACCTGTTTACAAGACAAAAACAGTCTGATACTAGTAAGAAAGATCTAGTACTGTTTTAGAGAGTGTATCTGAATTAATATGATAGAAATATCTAATACATACATGTTCGTTTGACATTAAGGGAAAGAAACTAAAAAAGATAAATCCAAGCTAGAGAAAAACCATATTAACCATATTGTATTTCAGAAAGAAAAAAAATGAATAAATTGTATATAAATAAAAAAAGATTGGATCCAGAAGTTTCCATCAAACACAATGATTGTCTAGCCAGTGCATGGGCAGTACATAACACAGAAAAGCCACTCAATAGATATTTATGTAAAGAATGAATGAATATGAACTTGAGTATACAACACCATACTAAGTCCAAAAGGTAGTTTTAATAAGTAGGGTTTAAACATACATCTTTTTTTTTATTGTGTTATGTTAATCATCGTATATCATTAGTTTTTGTTGTGGTGTTCCATGACTCATTGTTTGTGTGTAACACCCAGTGCTCCATAAACATACATCTTTTTATTTCATGCAGTATTTCTTTTAAAATAGCATCTACTGTTCTATTTTCTGATTGCAAAAGCAAAAATGCTCTTGCAAAATATTTTTTAAATATCAACTATTAATAAGAAAATGTAAAGTAAAAAATTATCAGTAGAAAAATAAAACCAGCAGCAAACATTCTTTTATCTGTGCACAGGCATTATTTGTAGGTACATATTTGAAATCATACTGTGTATCAATTTTGTGTATTGTTTTTATAACTTATTATTACTTTATAAGCATTTCCCATGTCATTAAAACTTCTTAAAAAACATGAGCTTTAATAGCTTCATATTGTTCCAGAAAATGTGCAATAACTGAATTATTATGCTATTGATGTACACATGAATAATGCATATAATCAAAATACTGGGCAGAAAATTTCAAGTGGCTCTGTCCATAAAACTTTGATTGTATTTTTTATTATTTCCTTAGGATACATTTCTATATGCCGAATTGCTATATCAAAGAGACATATTTAGCATTTTTGATCTATAGCACTGCATTGTTTTCCTGATAATTTGTATTATATCTACTTCTGGTAGTTATGAGAGTACTTATTTCATCACACTTGGAATGTAGACATTTTAAGAGAGCTTTTACTATTTGATAGATCAAAATTGATATAATTCAAATTTGCTGATGAGATTGAACATATTTTTATATGTTTATTGGCTGCTTGTATTTCTTTTTGCATGAACTCTCAGTCTCACATTAGAGGAGGAAAACTGACTCTTAAAAAACTCTTAAGGTTTCAATACACTGGAGATCCACAATATTTCCATATCATGAAAAGCATCATGACTACTATGTAATTCCTATCAAATACTTTTCTGAAAACACCTAAAAGGTTCTGAATCTCAGAGTTACTACATAAACATGGGAGTAACAATAGTGATCTACATCAAAGATTTCTCCCACAACACAATTATTACAAAGCACTTTGAGACTAGAACTGATTGGGAGTCCAGGCTAGTTCCACACAATTAATGAGTTGTAGATATCTCAACAACTCCAGATCACTGTAACCCGTAATAAATCTCTAGGCCTCTCATAAACAGCCACATCTTTAAACATACAAACAAGACAGATATTCTGAATTACATGACATTTAGAAGCCCTGAACTACAGCAGAATCAGATATGGTAAGAAAGTTTTAGATTCAAGCATCCACAAAAGTTTACAGTCTGTCAGTCGTAAGTATGGCCATTGGAATTTCTTTACAGTTATTCTGTTGTACTTTGTGAATTTACACTTTGGTTTTACAACACCATCTCTTAGGAAGACATCCACTTATTTCTTGCCCACATGAATCAGCTTCTCTTGTATATACAGCAGGTATTCAACAATTATTCTTTTCTTCTAGGACATTCATGGTAATACCATATTTAAGTTCAGTGAGGTAACTGGTAGCCAGAGGTCAACTGGTCTTCCTCATACCCCACAAAAGATTTCTCTCCTTTAAAAAAAAAATTGAGGGGCACCTGGGTGGGTGGCTCAGTCATTAAGCATATGCCTTCGGCTTGGGTCATGATCCCAGGGTCCTGGGATCGAGCCCCACATCGGGCTCCCTGCTCTGTGGGAAGCCTGCCTCTCCCTCTCCCACTCCCCCTGCTTGTGTTCCCTCTCTCGCTGTGTCTCTCTCTGTCAAATAAATAAATAAAATCTTTAAAAAAAATTGATTAGGGTAATTTTTAGCACCTATTTATTTTCACATAAAGTGCTAATAATGCCAAGAAAATATGTTTCAAAGTGGTGCTATAGAAATTTAGATATGATTGTGACCTGAAATATCTATAAAATATAAGCAGGTAATCTGTCTCTAGATAATGACAGTATTTTCACAAATAAAATAGTATCTTAAAAAGCCAGTCTGTCCTTTCCTTGGCTCCAGGAAGAACTATTTTAAAGGTTAACAAATTATTGCCTAAATAATATTTGAATTCTAATGAAGAGAAACAGAACATAGATCACATGTAGATCTCCATTCTCTGTATCCTCTTGATATTGCTTCACTTTCCCAATATAATAGAGATAAGATTTCAAGAAGTCTCAACGTTCAAGCAAGGATGTACCCTCAACCAAATGAAACAGAAAGATATTTATTACTTATGCTGAGATTCCAGTTGTTTCCTTTCCTGTCTTCTTCCTTCCACGGAACTTTATTTTCATTTTCTGAATATTTGTATCATTTGCCTCTTCTGGCCCTTTCTCCCTTTCCATGATAACAGAAAAAATGAATATTTATCAACTTGGGCTATCTTTAATTACATAGCATAGCAAAGAGGCAGACTAGCGAAGTAGAAAAAGCAAAAGTTTTAGAATAAACATAACACTGCTTGAATCTCAACTGCACCCTTTATCATCTGTGTGGCTTTGTGCCATTTATTCAACTTCTTCAAGCCAGTACACGAGGAGTATGATTCACTCATCTGCTGTAAAAAATGCTTTATGTAAAGCACCTAGCAGAGTGCTTATGAATAGTAAGTGCTCAATAGATTTTTTTTTAAGATTTTTATTTATTTGACAGAGAGAGAGACAGCGAGAGAGAGAACAGAAGCAGGGGGAGTGGGAGAGGGAGAAGCAGGCTTCCCGCAGAGCAGGGAGCCCCACACAGGGCTCGATCCCAGGACCCTGGGACCATGACCTGAGCTGAAGGCAGAGGCGTAACGACTGAGCCACCCAGGTGCCCCAGTGAGTGCTCAATAAATGGCAACTGTCATCACCATTACTGTGTAGGTAAGAGCAGAGAAGGGTGTAAACCACTCCCCCTTCACTGAGTTTGCAGGTAAGACCTGCCAACCATGAACATCTAACAAAAATATACCCATTGACATAATAAATTTTAATTACAAAGAACCCTGTCATCTCTACTATTCTTATAAATTTGCATCAGGCTGTTTTCTTCAATGTTTCTCCATTTCTTGGCCAAAATATTTTTTTTTTATCTACAAGATCAAACATATTATTTTGTCTTAAAACACTGTAATGTACCCTAGTAGATTTCATTATGTTAATATTTATTTCAGGAACTGGAAATTAAATGCAGTTATGTTCTTCTATTCAAACTTCTGCAAACCATCCTCATTATCCTTGAAGCTATAGTCTTTTACAGTCTTTACAGTGTCTTGAACTCTACGTTCCACTTAGTTTCTAAGCTTTTTTAAAATGTTGCCCTTGCACACCTACCCTTGAATTTGAAAAGGTATCACCAATTTATGGTTTTCAGGTCCCAGTTGGATAAATAAAACTTTATTTCTGCTACAGGCTGCTCTTAATCCCCCCTTCTTTGTCTTTCTGTTTCAGAGTTCAACTCCTTCCTTAACCACATTATATGACTGGTTTAAAATTTCTTGTAATATATTCACTATCTTAGAATACATTTTATTAACTTAAAAATATTCATCCTTTTCCTGCACTTTTTAGTACGAATGGTATTTTTGGTGTATTTGCTCTTGGAAAATAGCCAACTTTGGTCTTAACAGGCCCATCCAGATTTGTTTTAGTAACTTTAAAGTGATATTTACTTCCTCAACTAATTTCTCTAAGTCATTCACATAAGCAAATCTATAATATTAAAAGCTTTCTTTTTTTAAGATTTTATTTATTTATTTGACAGAGACACAGTGAGAGAGAGAACACAAGCAGGGGGAGTGGGAGAAGGAGAGGCAGGCATCCCGCGGAGCAGGGAACCCAAAGCGGGGTTCAGTCCCAGGACCCTGGGATCATGACCTGAACTGAAGGCAGACATTTAACTGACTGAGCCACCCAGCCACCCCTTAAAAGCTTTCTATAAATACTATTTAAAGATTTTATAAAGTAGAACTTTTAAACATGTTTCATAAATATGGAAAAGTAGGATAAGAAATAGAAATAACTTTTCAGAAATGTCAATATTAAAAATTAAGCCAACCACAAGCAGTTTTGATACATGTCAGGAAAAAAAAAATATTATGGTATAATATTTGAGGATAGTTACAAATAGTTTTTTAGGTGTTAAACATGATTTTATCTTCTGCTCAACCTATTCATTGAAAATAATTTTTAAAACTTACAAACAAATGTCAGTAATTTCAGGTTTTAGTTAAAACCAAACAGTACTAAATAAACACTATAATGCTTGAGTTTTGATGAAAAGGAGTTGACCATTAGCAGAAAATTCCATGTTATGCAATCTGCCAGGTCTTTCCACATTTTGTTGATACAGTACTAACATTAATATTACAAGGAGTCCTCAATAATTTGGATTAACAATCTGAATTAAAATGAACAATCTGAATTAACAAATTATGCTTGGAAGAATTAATTTTACAGTAACAAAACTTCTGGCAACTTTTTAAAATATCTTTAAGTTTGCTCTTTAGTAATATTCTCACATATTACTAAAGCATAGAATTTATGTTTTTTTAAGTGCTAAAATTCTCTTGTATAAATTAAATATTCTTCAAAATAATATTGTTAGACTCTTAAATTACCTACTCCTTTACTTTTAATCCATCTTATTGAGGTGTAATTTTTATACAACAAAACGTACACACTTAAAAAGTGTATGATTTGATTAATTTCACAAGTGTATCCACCAGTGTAACTATCATACAATTAAAATACAGGAAATTTCTGTTACCAAGAAAGTTGACCTATATTCTGCAGCAATCCTCCCACCTCCTTGACAGACAACCATTGATCTGTTTCTATACCTTATATTAACTTTGCTTGCTTTTGAACTTGATATAAATGGAATCATTCAATGTACTATTTTGTGTTTGGTTTCTTTACTTGATACAATTTTAGGCCTCATCCAAGTACTAACCAGGCCCAACTTTGCTTAGCTTCCAAGATCAGATATGCACAAGGTGGGAGGCCCAGTCCTGATTGATTCAGAGCTTGTGATAACCTAGGCTGGAGTAAGCTGTTTCTTAAGAAGGAAAAAGTAATCCAATTCATTGATTTTTTTTAAAGATTTTATTTATTTGAGAGAGTGAGTGAGTGAGCGAGACAGAGTGAGAGAGAGCACGAGCAGGGGGAAAGGCAGAGAGGAAAGCAGACTCACTGCCCAGCAGGCAGCCCGATGCAGGGCTTGATCCCAGGACTCAGGGATCACGACCTAAGCTGAAGGCAGACGTTTAACCAGCTGAGCAACCCAGGTGGCCCCCAATTCATTGACTTTTAATTGCTGAATTAATATTCCATCATATACAGCACACTTGTTTGTGCATTCACTTGTTGGTAGGCATTTAGATTGTTTCCAATTTTTGACTACTATGAATTAAGCTGCTATACTATGAATTAAGCTGTGTACAAGTCTTCCATAAACATGTTTTTATTTCTCTTGGGTAAATGTTTTGGATTGCAATTGCTGGTTCATGGGATAAAAACTTACTTTTCTCTTTAAAGAATCTCCAAAACTGTTTTCCAATGTGATTGTACCATTTTATATTCCCATCAGTAATGCCTAAGACTTTCATTGATTCACATAATTTCTAACACTTAATAAGTTAGTTTTTTTGCTTTTCATTTTATTTCAGTCATCCTGATAGGTGTGTTATGGTACTCATGGTTTTAATTTGGATTTCTCTGATGATCAATGACATTAAGCATCTTTTCACGTACTTATCAACCATTTATGATTTTTTTTTCCTGATGTGTCTGTTCAAGATTTTTGCCCATATTTTATTGGGTTGTTTTCCTTCAAACTGATTTTTAAAGTTCTTTATATTACCCCTTTTTTTTAAGGAAAAAATTATTCTAGCCTACGTCAATACAAGCTCTGTCTCAAGAGTGTGCCTACAATCTGCAGAAGCAACTTTAAAATATTAGACTTTGAATCAAAGGTTCTTGATGAAAAGGAGATGAGTAATCTGGTATTTTAGACTCCATTGAGACTTGCCATTTTCTATCTGACCAAAAGGATCATTCTTCAGTCACATTTAAAATCAGCATTTCATCATTTAGAAAAGCCTGCTTCAATCTAAGCAAAGCATGATGTGATTTTGCAATTGACAGCTTGCCCAAGTACTGATTTGTTTACTAAGGAGCACTTACAATATACCATAGCACCTTTTCTAATAAGGGCACTTACATATAATTGGTAGTAATAAATAATACCAGTAAGTAGTGTGAACAACATACATACTGCTTTCCTCTGCAAAGTATTAGAGCAGATGGCTAAGCATTGTGGGAAAGGATGTCCTTGACTTAGCTGTGATTTGATGAGATCGTCCCTGTTCAGACTGGCTTCTGAGTCCACAGCTATTAGAGTAAGTGAAAAAGAAACTGGAAAGGTTTCCCTTTCTTGAGTTTTCCTTCAAAGCCTGATGACCGTTTGGCTGGCTACTGTGACGAGAAATCAAGAATTGGGAAATGATCTGTCTTTGACTTTCCTCGGACTCTCCAATTCTCTAAGTCTATGACTGTGGAGTACAGAGTACTTGGCTTAGTGGTTTGTGTTTAACTTTTAAGGATTAAGGGTAGCTTTATGCCCGTCCATCCACAAGATCGTCTGGTTTTCCACTGGACCATCAGCCAAGGTCACAGTCTTTCTAATAAATCCTCAGCTTCCCTATTCTCTGTTTCTACCATTTATATCACTCTCTTCCTATTTCTCTACATTACTACATGAATTTTCAGTTCTTCAATCAGTCCATCAAAACTGCTCACAGGAAAATATATAAAAGTCTTTTATTCTAAGTATAACTGGTGGACCAATAACTGTTTAACATGCTATTTAGGTTCAAAACATGATTTATACTTACTTGATTCTTTCCCACCCACTCATCCCCTTTCATTTCTCTGTATTTGAACAAGTCTGTAAAGGTCCAACAATAGGTCAGTTGGCCTACAAAAAACTTGTTGAGTACTTATCTGTTAGGTACTAGCAGTATTGTAGTGAATAAAACAAACATCCCTACCCTTGTAAGGTTTAAAATCAGGTGGGGAAGACCTTAAAAAATAACTGCATACAGTTAATTAAATAATTATAAGCATTTCTAGCACTGCAAGGTAAAAAACATAGTGTTGGAGAGCATATAAATGGGGTGGGATGCTACCTTAGGGGATCAAGGAAGACTTCCCTATAAAAAGGACATTTCAGCCAAAACCTGAAGTTAAGGAACTAATAAGGTAGAGAGAGAAGAACATCTTAGAAAACAGCATGAGTCAAACATCCTCCAGTCTCTGGAATCCACATGGCCCTGTGCTATTTTCCTCACCATTGCCTTTATTCCTGCCCTCATCACCTTCTCCATAGAGTACTATAATAACCTCATTACCATTCTGCTCTATAAAGTGTTGAAGGCTCTCTTTATTGTTATAACATCACCCCTTACTAAAAAAATCTACAGTGACTTCCCTACAGAAAAATGGTGAAATTCCCAAGTTTTGCATTGTTAGCCCTCTTCAATCTGGACCAAACTTACTTATTTTTTATTAGTTTCCTATCAGTCTGATCCATTTACTTTCTGCTCAAAAGTCCATCCACAGGAGTGACTTTGTCTGGACTGGAGTGACTTTGTTATCATTCATTTCATCCAAACCAAGTTTTTAAATTTCATGTTAAAGAAGATTTATGGGCAAAATGAATAAAGAATCATAGGCCTCTTTAGTAGAAACCCTGACTGTCTGTTTTTTTGCAAACTGTGGCTGTTTTCCAAATAAATAAATATAAGTTTATCATTTGCTTACTAACATGAATCAAAATTGAAATTTGTAGAGAAGTTTATTGGGTATTTCATGTGAAATTCAATATAATTTCTATGTCTAAATGTTTCCATGACAGTTAGCTGGAAATGGTTGGTAGCCCCATTGTCTAAAATAATGACCTAATATAAATTAGTGGGAAAATATATTAAGGGCTTGGGATAGCAAATTTTGTTTAAAGACCCTAAAATGCATGGGGTATGCTATGCTATGACCCTAAGCCTAAGATTAGCAATAAAAGTATAGAAACTATAGGAGTGGCCCCAATTCAGAGATACAGAAAGAATAGTACCCTGTTGTTTGTTGTCACATGTAGAATAGAAAGCCAGAAGAACTTTGGTATTCTCATCTGAAGAACTTCCAAATGTGTTTTATGTTTGTAAAAATAAAGAGGGTCTTGTTTTAGAGGGGGAAAAAAAAACCCTAAAGTAGCTATCTATCATTAATAGATAAAGACCCACTGTTTTGCCATAACAAAGAGGAAAGGCTAAGGAAAGAAAAAAAGATTCTCTTTCTGAGATGGGTGGATAGTGGCTGCCCATAAATCCTGTGCTTCAAACTGTCATTGAATTTACGATAAGTCAGAATCTATAACCTCATATATGTCTGGATCTTGTATGGTTTAATTTGAAGACTACACAAAATAGTTCATAAATTTAAGTATTTTTGCTTAATCTTTATGGACCCAACGCATATTAAGAGAAATGACACATAGTCAAACTTTTAGTTTTAAGTATAGAATAACCAAAGTTGTACTATACAGAAATCCATACTTTTGTATACCATCATGAGTGACATAAATGTGTGTCTATATACATATGCTATTAATGACATTTCTGAATATACACCCCTAGAGAATGAAGAGAATGGGAAGTTGCTGATCTATGATTATAAATAGTAAAAATATAATGGGTAATATTTCAGTTGTACGAGATCAGTAAGTTCTAGAGATCTGCTACACAGCTTTAAGCCTTTAGTTTACAATACCGTATTGAACTCTTAAAAATTTGTTAGGAGGTGTGACTGCGTGGCTCAGTCAGTTGAGTGACCGACTCTTGATTTCAGCTCAGGTCATGATGTCAGGGCCCTAGGATCGAGCCCCGTGTTGGGCTCTGCAGTCAGCGTGAAGACTGCTTGAGATTCTCTCTCTCCCTCTCCTTCTGCCCCTCTCCCATTCTCTCTCTCTCTCAAATAAATAAATCTTTAAAAAATTTTTAAGAGAGTAAATTTCATGTCAGTGTTCTTACCACAATTCTAAAGGTGGGGGAGAGAAGATAAAAGGGCTGAAAGAAACTCCAAACAGCAAATAAAAGTTTGCAATTCAGGAAGTTTCATTCACTACATTTACTAAGTATGACACACTATTTCATAAAGGATTTTATTTAAATGAAAGGTAGCATGAAACGACATGGATGGAACTGGAGGGTGTTATGCTGAGTGAAAAAAGTCAATTAGAGAAAGACATGTATCATATGACCTCACTGATATGAGGAATTCTTAATCTCAGGAAACAAACTGAGGGTTGCTGGAGTGGTTGGGGGGTGGGAGGGATGGGGTGGCTGGGTGATAGGCATTGGGGAGGGTATGTGCTATGGTGAGCGCTGTGAATTGTGCAAGACTGTTGAATCACAGATCTGTACTTCTGAAACAAATAATGCAACATATGTTAAGAAAAAAGAAAAAGAAGATAGCAGGAGGGGAAGAATGAAGGGGAGTAAGTCGGAGGGGGAGATGAACCATGAGAGACGATGGAATCTGAAAAACAAACTGAGGGTTCTAGAGGGAAGGAGGGTGGGGGGATGGGTTAGCCTGGTGATGGGTATTAAAGAGGGCACATTCTGCGTGGAGCACTGGGTGTTATGCACAATGAATCATGGAACACTACATCAAAAACTAATGATGTAATGTATGGTGATTAACATAACAATAAAAAATTAATAAAAAGAAAGACAGGTAGCATGAAAGCAAAGCTTGACAGAAACAACAGTCATGGTTCTAAAATTATTGCCTACCCTGAATTATTATGAAATTTATTTTATATGAAGTGTACAAAGCCAATCATTTGAAGGAAGTCTCTATTGGATCTTCTAGATAAAGTCATGAGCCCTTTCATGAAATAGCCACTCCTCATATACCTATTTTTCAATATGACTTTGAGAATTGGGTCATCCTAAAGTGACAAAATCATATATTTAATAATTAAAATAGCATTCTATTAGATTTTAGTTTGTTCACAGTATTAGAACATACCTAAAGAAGTATGCCCCACTTAACAAAAAAATTGAGTAATGTAAGAGTCCAACATGAGATTCTGTATCACAGAAGTAAGAAAGTCTAGATCCAGAGTGTAGACTTGGGTATTAACCTGCCGGTCTGTATAATGGCTCTCTGCCATACTCTGGCCATGGTATCTGGGAGAGTTAGTTAACTATTCTTATTCCTCAGTTGCTGCACCAGTGAAATGAGAGGTAAAACAGCACTCATGACATAGAGTAGGGGGAGGGGGATAAGACAATATAGGTAAAGTGCAGTTAACACTGCAGGGCATACACTGAATGCCCAATAAATGTTAGCTCTACTTTATCATCCACCTCCTCCTCCTCCTCCTCATCATCATCATCATCACCATCGTCAGAGAACTCCAGAGTTTTCAAAATTTTTCAAATTTTTGAAATTTTCCTCTATGGAGAGAAAGTCCTTTGAATGTGACACTGTCATTTCCTAGAATTTTAAACATCAGATTCAAAAAAAAACTTGGTTTGGTTTGGTTTTGCCTTGCTTTGCCTTCCTGAAGCCCTGATATCACAGCAGATGGTTAACTGCCTGGCTTTTATTCTTTGGTTTTCAAAAGAAGAGGAAGGAAAACAAGACTTTACCTAGGCAATAGAAAAAATATTCCACCCCCATAAAGTTTGAAGAGGCCTACAATGTCCCTAGTGACTTGTAAGGCACCAAATATATCTACTGGTTACTAATCACATTAGTCAATATTTCATTTCTGAACCAGGGGAACGGGCACAAATTATAGCTAAAGTTCAAGAGGTTTGACTGACCCATGATAGTCAATAACCAGTCTGTCCTCCACTCCACCAACAAAATCAATTACTGACTTAGAGACCATTGTGTTCCTTGTCTAATCTCCTAAACCAGGTATACCATAAGGCATAGAAGATAATGGTTTTAAGGAGCCAAACAGGAGGATGAGTGAAATGCTTACTGTCTGCTTGCTCTGTTAGCAGCAAACTACATGGGGAAGCCACCTTCTGGCTCACACTGAAGGAAGAGAACCCCAGCATTGCAACAGCTGTCACTGGCCTTTTCTGTTTCCCAAGCAGAAATCAAAATTGAATGAGAACCAAAACTGTTGAGACCTTCCTACCCACCTGTGTCTAAATGAGCCAAATGAATAGCAAAAAAGCAGATGGCCCTGGAGTTAATGAGAATCTCACAAGCCCACAATTCTATTGAAATAAAATTTTGCCACCTCAGCTTTCGGTTACAAAATTGAGCCAACCAAACCTTCTAACACTTTTCCCAAAATGGGAATAGTTAATCCCATGAGGGCCCATTATCAGAAGACAGCCTTCAAGTCAAGGGTGCTCAAGACAGTCTCAAATCCTGTAATTGTCTAGGTTTGCTCTGATCCCTGTACATCAGAACTTTTTTCTCAGGCATTGATCACTTCAAGCATCAACAGTTTTTCTAGCAGTTTATTCCTAAATCAATAGCCTGACTACAGTAAATCCCAAAGATGAATTATCACATTTTTAGCTATTTTCCTTATACCTTCGTTTATATCTGTAACTATTATTCTGATTAGACCTGCCATTTTAACACTTCATGAGTTCATGCAGGCATCACTCACCCTGTATTCTGCCCTCTTTTCCTGGACTTTGAGTCCTTTTGGATTGCCACTGACCATATGAATTACCCTCCCCCACTTCCATTTCTGTCTTTTTTGGCAACTTGACCTCAATTTTTTTCTCCTCCTCCTCATTTACAGCACATCACCATTGCTCTTCTGGCCAACTTCCATAGCACAACATTTTCTTCCTGCTGTAGCTAAATCTAAATCTGCAGCTGTTTTAATATGGCATCTGTGGTTAATTTTTGGTGCAATATTGCACATCCTGAATGGCAGTAATGTCTGATGCTACTGCAATATTATACAAGATTTCAGACGGATGGAACCTATTAACTCACTGTAAACTAATGCATTATGGATGTGGCATGACACTTAACTGCAATATACAGTATCTGGATGGGGAAATTCCAGGTGCCTTCAGCCACTTAAGAAGTGAGGACATTGCATCACTTTCCTGCTGCTGCAGTGCTCTATAATTTCACCACTTACTTGTTCCCAAAGTAGTATCAAAAGAACAAAGAGAAGATGAAATCCGCATGAAGCTCCCAACAGTTGCCTATTTGGCTCAGTTCTCTGTTCATTTTTCTAGGTTATGAGATTGCTCTTGGTGACTTTTGACAACGTGAGAACATGATGATACAAGGGGCTCCATGCACATACTATTAGATAGAGGAGAACTCAGTGAAAAAGAGTAAGCTGACCAATATACTATGATAGACCAAACTCATGAAATAAATACACTTGATTCTGACAGTTGTAACAACAGAGTCATTTGGGAGAGTGGCACGAAAGAGAATGAGTCCCTTTAAGGGCAACCAAGAGCTAGACTTTGCTAGTTAAGCATTTAAAGGAAAACAGAGGCAATTGGAAGCAGCATTTTGTTATTGAAAAGAAGAAACACAGAGTTTAGAGTCAAACAATTACTTGCAAATGCTAGCATTGCTCCTCAATAGTTTAGTGACTCAAGCAAGTTACCTAATCTCTTGAATTTCAGTTTCCTCACCTGTAACCAGAGATACTTTCTTTACATGCTGCTTGAGAAGACAATTTCATGTAAAGCATCTAGGGCAATGCTTAAGTTATAGCAGTTACTTCAATTTTTAAAGGTGGTAGAGGAACATAATTACAGTGGGAGTTGGCAGGAAGATAAACAAAATATTGTCTTAAGAATGAAAGAGTGGGGCGCCTGGGTGGCTCAGTCAGTTAAGCATCCAACTCTTGATTTTGGCTCAGGTCATGATCTCAGGATCCTCGGATCAAGCCCCACCCCAGGCTCCCTGCTCAGCACAGAGTCTTCTTGAGATTCTCTCTCTTCCTCTCCCTCTGCCCCTACCCCATCTCTCTCAAATAAATAAATAAAATCTTTAAAAAAAAAATGAAACAGTAAGTTGGGGCATCTGGGTGGCCCAGGCGGTTGAGCAACTAACTCTTGGTTTTGGCTCAGGTCATGATCTCAGGGTTGTGAGATAGAGCCTCACGTCAGGCTCCATGCTCAGCATGGAGTCTGCTTGAGATTCTCTCTCCCTCTCTCTCTGCCCCTCTTGCTCATGCTCTCTCTCTCAAATAAATAAATGTCTTAAAAAAAAGGAAAAAAAAGTGCTAAAACTAGACCCAAAAACCCAAAATAGCAAAAAGAAATTTTGTCCACCTTGCTAAGTTATAAGAAATTGAAAAAATAAAGAAAAAGTAAATCAATGGGCAAAGCCAGATGGCAAAAGACAAGCTAAGTAAGACAAGCTAAGAGAGACAGAAATGAGAGAAAAGGAAAAGTAGCAAACACATGAAAATGTCAAAAGACAGGTATAAATGGAGACTTGCTTTTCCAGTAAGCCTTTATGAGGACATTAGGGACCGGGAGAAAGAAGCTCAAGTCCTTCAGCTGACCTGGGTAGGACAGAAACAGAGAGAAAGCATAAGACCCCAGGGAGACAATGCAAGCTACATCTTAAACAGTCTGTCTGCAGAGGGCTTGAGCCTTCCAGCTCTGACGGCGTCCTTGGCACAGGCACTGCTAAAGGAAGTGTGCTAATGAGCAGAAGGGCACGGTGCAGAGAGCAGTGACTGCAGAGCTTACTGGTCAGGCAGGGGCTTTTCATTTCATAAATCAATTACAATCTGCTATATTGATTTCACAAAGTCAGCAGGACTTAGAAAGTTAATGAGCAAAATATTTTTTTATTATTTTTGAAAACACTGCAGTGTCTACAGTTTAGCACATTTGGCACAAAGACAAATGGAGGCTTTGGCTGCCTCAGATGTCATTCCATCCTAAGACCCCCTCCCGTGTTCCTCATGTCAGCATCGGCAAAGGATCTGGATCTGGCATAAGACTTTGGTGCATTATGCCAATAAAATCTCTCTCTGGTATCTAGAGCAGGGCAGCCCCAACTAATGTGTCTGTGTTTAGGCACTGCTGAATTTTGTACGGGTGCCCAGGCCTCTCCAGATGGAGCGAACAAGGAAAGGAATGAACAACCCACCTGATGGATGCAGAATGCAGTAGGACTGCATTTGTTTTTGTGATTCTTGATGAGTAGTTACAGTGCTGTTCTTCCAAATGATAGTAGCATATAAACTGGAGTTTTTAATGAACTGTTTCTTTTAGAGAACACCAAAAAACTGGGAAAATTGCTGAAGGGTCTATTCTGCCAATTAACCTCTGGGTAAATGCCAAGAGCAGCAGAAATACAGCTCAAGTGAAGGGTAGCATGGGTACTTTAACTTTTCTCCACACAAAAGAAGTTTTTCCCTGTATGCAATATTCAGGAAAAAATGCAAAGGAAGAAAATAAATTGTGGCTGATTAATATTAGCACAATAGTATAAAGTAAGCTACTAGTCACCCTTTAATTTTACAAATATTCATACCAACACAATGTATCTTAATTAAAAAGGAAATTGTTTTGATTATCTACATGGGGTGATTATTTAGATATTTTACAACCTCATCTAACACACGTGTTAGTTAATTGGCATCCTGGAAGAATAATAATAATAATAATAATAATAATAATAATACCAAAACAGTTTTATTTTAAACACAAACATACATTCAGTATTTTCAAGCTAGGTGGGATCATGGTGATTGTTGCATTCTTCATGTAAACACCATGCCATTCATGAACTAGAAAGAAGTAATATCACTACTCTTGAACATATAGCCATAAAAACTATAAATGAGAACAAGGTATAATGCAATTTGATTTATATCTCAGAGATTTCCGCTTTCTATCCCCTCACTAGTGAGTAAATGTTTATCTTTAAATGTTTCTGATAAACAATGAAAAATGTTGCCAATAAATAAAACGTGCTAAAATTGTACTGTTAAAATTCACTACCTGTTAAAAATGTACTATTCCTGAGTTCTATTTAAAATAATTACTATCAAAAATAATAGCTAACATTTGAGTGCTTGCTATGTGCTAGGCTCTGTGCTAAGTGCATTGAATGCATTATGTATGTCAATTCCTAGAACAATTCTAAAGGGTAGACACTATTATTGCCTTAATTTTAGAGTTGGTGGTAACTGAGGCTTAAATAGGTTTCACATCCCCCCCAGTGCCACCAAGTAAGTGGCACCACTGAATTGGGTTTCTTTAACATGACTGCGTTCTCAAACATTCATTCCATCACAAAATATTTACTGAGCACCTAACACATGCCAGGCATTATTCTAGGTGTTATCCAGTACCAAAACCACTTTTTTAGATCAAGATAATGTGTTTGCTAGAAATAAATATATTTTAGAGAGCAACAACATTCTTTCAGAATATGACTGCACTAATTATCAGGAGAGAGAACCAAAAATCCAGAAAATAGCTGATGAACTTTCTAAAGGGACACAAAGAGAATAGCAAATGTCATTCTGAATATGTAAATGCTATAAAATAGTGTGTTAAATAAAAGGATGATGGAAGGAGAGGGAAGGTGAGAAGACGGAGAAGTTAATTTCTTCTTCCATGGATAGGAGATATGTAGACAGGAGAGTAAAGGAGATAAAGAGAACTCTAAGGAAATAAAATCTAGGAAGTCATTTTGGCCTCACAAACAGAAAAAAAAAATAATGAAGATAGATTTAAAGAAAATAATAAACTGCTATCTAAACTTGATCTTCAAATTACTTCTCAATGAGTTAATGATTCCTTTTAATATTATTAGGGTATATAGAAAGTATAGCCTGTAGATGTTTTACCTTATTTAATTATTTACTTCCTTTATGCTTTTTTCTTGTTATAATAGTTAAGAATATGTGCTATAAATAAAAGAAAATGAAAATGTAAATGATTTCTTTTTAGTAAGCTTCCTTTAATTCCTCACAGAACTCACAAATAAACAGAATTAGGTAAAGGCATACCACATAAAATGGTATATTCTCCCCATACATTTTTTTTGCTTTGTTTTTGTTTCTGCTTTTTCAGTATAAAAGGGATGTTAATGCAAAGTCAGAGATCTGTTACTTGCCTAGATCCCATGCTCATTTCTTACAGACCTTCCTCTTGTTTGCTACACTTAAGCCAAAATCTTTCAGTTCTACAAACACATGGAACTCATCCCTGTCTTAATTCCTTTGTCTCAAATATTGCCTTTGTCTAGAATATCCTTTCCTGGATCTTCTCATGGTTGTTTTCCTCAAGACTTGCATTATATATTACTTCATCAGAGAGGCCTTTCCTTACCACCTTTACCAGTCATAGGTGGGCAGGAAGTAAGTGATGCAGTCATAAAGTAAAATTAACAAAGGGACTATCTGCTATAGTCATATAATTATGATGTATTATAATACAGGTTAGGAGAAAATTAACAAAATATATTGTAATATTCAGGTACTACAGGAGTCAAGGGGTGCTACCACCCATAAGAGTGAGAGAGTAAGAGAAGGAGGAGTTCCTAAAATTCAGAGCATGAAAACAAATAGAGAGGGTCATGCAATAGGAACATGGCCTCAGAGAAAAACATTCACTGCTCATCAGTAGGGACCTGACAGGGAGGATCCAGGAAATACACACCCACCTCTCATGCTTCTCTAGTTCTCAAATCCTCTGCCAATAGTTCCTATTGATCAAATATAACCAGAGGCCAATGGCAAGGGAGCCCAATGATACAGTCCATAATGGTCAACTTCCTGAAGTTTGAAGCAGAATGGAGAAGGGCAAAGAGCAAGCAGATCAGGAGGGGCAAATGGAGAATATCCAGCACACCATCCAACCTGGTAGCCTCTGGTCATTCCCTACGTCACTTTTAATTCTTTGCATTACACTTGTAACTCTGATATTTCGTTCTTAATTTGTGTATCTATTTCTCTAACTGTAAACTCCAGCGTTTTCTGTCTTGTTCATCAGTATGTCCCAGAGATTAAATTGAAGTCTGTATAAATTAAACCCTCAATAAGTGTTTGTTGAATTAATTAGATTAGCAAGACTTCTAGATAAAAAAAAGTCCATTGAAAAATGTTATCATTCATGAGGAAATACTCTGTAGTTTATGAGAATAATAGAGAATATCTCATTTCACCTTAACAAGAATTTTAGAGAGAGTCAGTCCTAGTCAACTATAATGTGTTTACAACTCCATGGCTATCAAGTTAATCACTTTGATTTATCATAGCTGTCAAACGGAAATCATGCCACCTATGTCATAGTTAACACAGAGGTTAAATGACACATGTGATAGTCACTCATTTCCTTACCCATTCATTTATTCATTCAAAAAATATTTTTTTTGGCTGGAAAATGGACTTTATTATTGTATATATGCACATGTTAATTTGAGTATGAGTATCATTGTTAAACTCACACGATATCTTTGGCTCCTAAGTTATAACCAAAAGAAATGCCATTTGATTTTCATATAAAGATATAATCCAAGTGGAACTTAATTATTTTGAAATTCTGTTTAGTTTGGTTTTGTGTTATTCATAGCATTGGTGTGGAGGATGTTCTTTCTTTCTTTTTTTACTGAATTTTTTTATTATGTTATGTTAATCACCATACATTACATCATTAGTTTTTGATGCAGTGTTCCATGATTCTTTGCATATAACACCCAGTGCTCCATGCAAACTGTGCAGGCTGTGAGCCATGGAGTCAAGGCAGGACTGATAACAAAGGGGAGCAGAGTGTTTTGTGAGAATTTAGCTTTTCCTCTGAAAGAGATGGGTGGCCACAAAGTGACACATGACATGATCCAACTCACTTTTTAACAGGAGAACAAGGCAGAATTAGAGAGCTATTATAAGGATTTGAGATTAATTCGGATGAGAGACGATGTGGTGAGAAATGGTCGAAGTATATGAATCTATATTTGAAGGTAGAGGTGAAGCAACTTTCTAATAATAGGACATGAGGTTGAAGAGTGAAAAAGGAGTCGAGGATGATGCTGAGGTTTGGGGTCTAACCGGTGAAAGGTGCTCAGGAAAGGTTTGTTGTTTGTCTGTTTGATTTGTTTGTTTTCTCTTTGACTCTGAGAAATAGTACTTATCCAGTTATAACCGACCTCATTACCATGAAAACTCATCCAATTATCATTGTCTCATTGCCATGAATCATTGAGGAAATGTCTGGTCCTTAAACTTTGTGAAGTTAACTTTGGAACACCATTTTTCCATTCAAAGATATACCAATACACCTTAAATTTTGAATAATGAACATACGGTAAGACTTCGGCCAAAAAAATATCAAAACTATTTCATTTCTCTGAATTTGGTTCATGATAAGTAAATTTGGCTGTTTTTAAAAATGAATTTTGATCCATATTTAAGATATAAGCAGTAGCTTTACAATTTAATCTTATTTACAATAAGCTAAAGTAATTCTTTTTATGTGGAAAGTTTTGAAAAATCAGGTTTTCATATTAATCAAATGGTCTTTTTAATAAATATTTCCATCATATCATATATGGATTACCAAATATAAAGAATTAGAATACACTGTATAATTAGCAATGAAATTTTAATATAATTTAAGTTGCTGGTCAATAATTCACTGTGCTTTATTTAGGGCAATAGAGCCACTGTATTATAGTAAAGGAACACAAGGTTTGGAGATAAAATCTTAATTCAAGTTTCTAGCTCCTTTCTAACATTTTAGCATCATGAACTTGGGTCAGTCTCCTTAATCTCTAAGGTATCTTTATTTAAAATGATCCCCAAAATAATGCTACCCCCTAAGGTCACCGAAAAGATTATATTCATATTTTTGTTTATTTGGATTCAGATAATTTAGAATTTATTAATTTACTGACAACATTTGAGTCAACACAATGATTTTCTAGCTATTACACAGATATTTATTTAAAATTAAAGTATATATCTTCTACTACCACTCTACAAACTCATTCTTACTAAATTGGAAAGCTCTGACACCTAGATATTGTATATTTTTATTCAGTGGTCAGTATGACAATTTTCTTCTGAAGGTAAATACATTTTTAGACCAGCATGAAGTATTTAACAGCATGGTAAAGAAGCCGATATTTTCATTTCAAATGTCATTTTGATGGATTCCTAACAAATTAATAATCTATGTTAAATATGAGATGGGTTAAAGTCTTCATTTTCTATAAATTTGTATTTCAAACATGTCAGTAGACAGTGTTGAGCTACAGTCAGATTCTTTATGTTGCTTAGTTAAATCTGTTTCATGAATCAAGTTAGCTTCTCTCCCATAGTAAAATAATGAGGTGGGTCAGTGTGTCCCACTGTCTCCCAACAGCCACACTAGGTGTCTAACACCCTATAGTGCTGCGGTCTGGAACTCAGAAAACACCACCCTAATCTTTCAGGCACCATAAGCTGTCTCCCTATCCTGAATAACCACATCCCTGTTTCCATTTAATTAGGAAAGAAGCACAAAGGCCCAACCAGCCCACTATTTCAAGATTTCAAGAAATAAAGAATAAGTTGTACCACTGTTGAAAATATTTTGTGCATGGAATTTCTAGTCACCAAATTATTCCAGAGTTTCAGAAAGTATTTTCACATGGATTGTTCCAAATTTGCACATGGAGACCTAGAGAATCACACAAAAAATTAGAAATCATCTATTTCTAGTGTAATACCTACATTTAGCATTCCAAGATAATTGAAGAATAGGAAGGTCTAATGCTACTCAAGGTGACCCAGCAAATTAGAAGCCAGGCATGGATCAGATAAGTGTCCTCACCTGTTCTAGTTATTGTAAAAAGGTCAGTCTGGCCAGTGTCTTAAGGGGGTGGGGGGGTGGTTAAACATTTATAGCAAAGCTACACTGAACCCTTTAGGGTTCATTCGGACAATATGGAATTTTTATATTTCACTACATGATTATGTTCATAGATTGAGCTATGTAACCAAAAACTGTCCCGTTTCAATGCTGATATCTCATTCAGTGAAGTTAAATTTCACTAGCATCATGGGTATATTTATCATGTCAGTCCTCCTAAATCAAGTATAGTCCCTAGTTAATTTGCCTTGAATAGTGCCTATGAACACAGTGTTTTCTGAGTAGTCAAATGGCATGCATTACACATTTTAATGATACAAATACTTGGTGGTGGTACAAGTCTTACAACATATCCTGCATAAGATTGCCCTGGACCCTGAAGAACAGATATTCTAAAACATACACTTCACAGGGGTTTTGTACATAAATAGAATTTCAGAGTTTTCCCAACTTTTTCAAACACTGAATAAATTTAAAATGTCATTATGCTAGGTTTTCTAAACCTTTGTCTTTTTAAAAAGATATAATCTGAGGGAAGTTATTGGTTTTTAAATGATCTGCACATTGCTCAAGACATAGATTTCTTGGTGCCAATGTCCAGAAAGTAATTTGCTCTTACAAAATCATACTTCTTTTAAAAGGGACATTTGATCAATATCAACAGTTTATCTAAGAAAATTATATTAACAGTAATACAATCTCCATTAATTTTGATTTCCAAAGCATTTTAAAAGCACTTAATTGAACATTTTCTTAAAAGATTTTATTTATTTATTTGAGAGAGAGAGAATAAGAGAGAGAGCACATAAGAGGGGGGAGGGTCAGAGGGAGAAGCAGACTCCCTGCCGAGCAGGGAGCCCGACACGGGACTTGATCCAGGGACTCCAGGATCATGACCTGAGCCGAAGGCAGTCGTTTAACCAACTGAGCCACCCAGGCACCCAAGTTGAACATTTTTAAATACCACTAACAAATAAATGCAACCATTTCATAGACTCAGTAAAAACAAAATTTTTTATCTATCAGTAATATTTGTCAAAACTCTGTGCTGTTTTAACTTGACAAATTGTATCACATTTATTATCACTTTTTTTCTAGTCTCTTCTATGTATAATTGCCAGGATAATCCCAAATATTTTTCTTTCATCAATTCAGATTATTTTATACCAGGAGATAATCTCATTCTAGAAAACAAGGCCATCTGTTAACCACTTCTGTTGGCTGTTAGCCCTCATACTTATCCTGTCAGTGTTGCTTAGGTCTCCTTTCATTGTATCTTTTGGTAGTTGATTTGACCAAGTCTGACTTTAAATACAATCTAAATGCTGTGGACTACCCAAGCTCCTGTCTCTAGTCTTCACTTCTCTTATAAACTCTGTATTTGGAACCTCAATTGCATTGTCTCCTACATCTTTGGTGTCTCACGTTCTCTCAAACAGGACATGTACTCAATTGAACTCTGCAGCTTCATCTCTGCCATTACCCTCCAACCCCCAGCAGTGCCCCCTCCCTGCCCGTAAGACACTGGCCAGACTGACCGTTTTACAATAACTAGAACATAAGGTTATTTACCCTTTTTTCCCTGCTGTCAACCACCCTGCAGCAACACATCCTTGTATGTCTCCTTAGGTACTTCAACACTTAGGATGCAAACTTCCTCAGCTTTACCAGATGTTGCCAAATTGCTCTCCAAAGAACCAGTATCAATTTACATTCCAACCAGCAATGAATAGAAGTTTCAGTTTCTGTACCACCTAGATATTTGGTATTGTCCTGCTTTAATTTTTAAGATCTAATGGCTGTGAAATGTAATCTCATTATTGATTTAATTTCTATTTCTCTAATTACTACTGAAGCTGAGAATCTTATTATGCATTTATTTGTTCTTTGGTTTTCCTTTTCTGTAAATTGCTTGTTTATAGCCTTTGTGTATTTTACATTAGGTTGTCTGAGGCTTTCTTCTTCTTTTTTTTAAGTTTTCAAGGACTTCATAATACCATACTTTTGTAAGGACTTCATAATACCATCCAGATACAAATCCTTTGTCAGTTCTACATATTACAAATACCTTCTAACAGTTTATGGTTTGTTTTTTAACTTTGTTTATGACAACCTTTTATTATACAGAAGTTCAAATTCTAATGTATTCATAGTTGATCTTTTCATTTAACACTTAATGCCTTATTTGATAAATTATTTTTATCCGATAGTCATAGAAATGTTTTCTTCAAATTTCTTATCACAGTTTTAACATTTTGTTGATTGCATCCATCTCTTGTTTATTTTTGTTCATAGTGTGAACTGGGAACCTAATTTTAATTATTTCTTGTGGATATCTATCATTTATTAATTAATCCATTCTTCCTACCCATCCTTCAATTTTTAATGTCTCTCCAGCTATACACCATGGCCCCTACAAGTGAGGATTGCTTTAAAGCTCTCTAGTCTCTCCAATTTGAGATTTTTCTGTCTCTGCACCATTATCATACTTCTTCATTATTAGAGCTTTATAATAAGCATTGATATTGACATTCAGTTATCTATTGCTCCAAAACAAACTGCTCTATAATTTAGTGGATTTTTAAAAATCACTATTTTTTTATTATTTTGTTGATACCCACAAAATTCCGCTTCCCATGGTTTCTGGTTGGGCACTGGGACAACAATGAGCTCCAAAATAATTTCATTCACATGGTTGACATTGGGTACTAGCTACCAGGTGAAGGCTCATCGAGGGTTATCAATCAGAAGCCTTGTTTTTTTTCTCTCCACATGGCTATTTGAGATTGGGGGACAAGAAGAAATGTTTCAAGTCATAGATATCTTAAGGCCTAGCCTCAGAAGTGACTCAAAGTAATCTCTGGCTTAATATATTGGTCTAGTAAGTTCTAAAAGAGGTAAAACAGACTCTGTCTCTTGATGGGGAGAGGGGTAATGTCATATTGCTAAGAAGGGAGATAATGTGATCATCTTTAGAACTATAATCTACTACCTTCTGGCAGAGCAAGTCTTATCTTTTCATTATGCTTCTTCAACATCATTTTGGTATCTTGTCTTCCATCTATCAATCTATGAATTTGGGGAATCAACTAGTGAAGCTTAATCAAAAAAAAATTGTAATGGGATATTGAGTAAAATTTCAGATAACATTCATTTAACAAATGTTTATTGAGTGCCTACTATGTGCCAGGTCTTGTTCTAGTGTTTCTGATATATAAATGAACAAAATGAACAAACTGCCTACTCTACCTGAGTTTCTGACTCAGATAATTTGGAGAAAACGGACAGTTTTATTCCCTTTGGTCTTCTAATCAATGAACACATTTTATTTCTCAAATTTAGTTAGTTTTTCTTTTTATGTCCTTCATCAAAGCTTTATAATTTCTTCTTACAAACTTTTACCTTCTAACCTGAGTTTTCAGCAACTTATGAGCTTGTTTTCCTGCTATTTGAAACTAAGCTCTTCAAGGGCAAAAGTTTTAACTGCTTTGCATCTTCTCATAGCACCTGGTACATTACCACCTACTGCAGGACAATGTAATTTGTTTAATGAACAACAGATTGAATGAATAAATGAATAATGAAGTGAGAGTTTAATTTTCCATTTGGAAATCTTAATGTACTAGCTCAAACTGTCTGAACTAAAACTAAGCTCCCAGAAACGAGCAGCTTTCATGTGGCAAGTAGACTGCCATCATCATACACTTATGGAAAGTCCCCTATATAGCAAAGCCATTAAATATGTAGAGAAGCAGCACACCCAGTTACTTCAAAGATAAAAAAGAAAAGAAAAGAAAAAGAGAGAAAATGCTTTCTAACCTTTATATGGATATTTAAAGAAGTTAAAATGTGTTTGCCGGGCCTTGGCTAATCACTCCATTACTAATAACTTTGAAATTTACTTCTAAATTGGTTCCAGTGAAGAACAAATTAGCTCACTCTATATAAATGGAATCAGTGTGAGTCTCTTTAAAAACAGAAATCCATGAACATTCTTATTTTCAGAACCTCAATTACCATATCTACAATTCTTAGTTTTACAAGTTTACTGAACTTCTAAAATTGTGCAGAAAGCAGCCAAAGTAATAGTAAAACACCAAATGATACAAAAATAGTGTTAAGTACTGAGGAGACCTAAGATTCATATTTCAATTCTGTACTCTCAAGATGGGTAGGTTCTAACACAGTATCACCATCAAAACAGGTTCTAACACAGTATTGCCAAATCAAAACTGCCATCAAAATTGCTATCAAAATCATTACTGTGCCATCACACAGAATTTCCAAACATTTCAAGTTCTGATACAAAGATAAGAAATATCCTAGTGACAATATCACTATTTTCAATACTATTTATAGGTCACAACCACAGCCCTTTGTATATGAGATTATGAAGAAGTCTTATCAAACACCAGTCCTTTTGAGAAAATCCAGAAATTGTGTAAGTAATTTGAAATCTGCAGAATGTTACAACATGAAATGTAAAACTAAGAAGCCAGAATGGAAAGAGTAGGAAACATAAGTTCAGCTAACACCAAAACACACCGCCAAGAAGCAAACCTCACATAGTCTCTCTGTCCCTTCTGTGCTAGTATTCCCTAGGGTTCTTTTCTTCTTGCTCCACGTGCATGTTAAATAACTCCTAAATCTTAATCTCTAGCCTAAGATCTGTCACCTGAGCAACAGATCCATGTTTCTAACTCCCCTGAGGTATCACTCCTTGAATGTCACAGAAACACCACAGATTCAGCAAATCCCAAACCAAACTCGTGATTCCTACCTCCACCCCATCTGCTCCTCCTTTTGTATTTCCTGTCTCAGTGAAGAGCACCATCACATACCCAGGCCTCTACACCAGAACACTGAGTGTCATTGCAAACCCCTTTCTCTCTTATTTCTCACATCTAACTGATTATCAAGACCTGGGTGTTACACAGGGTCACCTCCTCTAATGATGTATTGACCAGTGTTCTCTTCTTCATACCCACTGCTCTAGCCTTGGTTCAAGTCCTCATCATCTCCTACGTGGACATGGTGGCAGTGGGTATGAAGAAGCTGGACTCCTTGCTTCTAGTTTTACTTCCTTTAATCCATTCTCTACACAGTCACAAAATGATCTCTTTAAAATACACAGAGAATCAAATTACCCACCTACTTTAATATCTTTTAAAGGTTATTGATGTTCTTGCAGGATAAAGTTCAAGTCCTCAACATGAACTCCAGGGTCCTCTCTGACCTGGGTCTTACCTATATCTCTAGATTTCTCACTAGATTCTGGTTCTCTCCTGAACCTGCTACCCCTCCATGTCAGACTACCAGGACTCACTGATTCACAGTTTTGCTCATACTGCTCCTTCTGCTTAGATGATCTTCTTCTCATCTTTAAACTAATGAACTCCTACTCATTCTCAAGGTCTAATGCAAGCATCAGTGCCTCTAAAAATCCTCCTAACATCTCCATGTGGAATTACATACTCCCACATTTGTGCCATAAATATGAGAACTAATATTTATGGAATACTTACCGTGTGCTAGACATTCTGTTTAGCAGTTTATTACATGATTTTGTCATTGTACCCTGTAGATAAACTTATAAACTGCTTTCACATTACCTTACTACTATATCCTACAAATAAATTTATAAATAAATTCAGGATGCTTTATTTTACCTACTTATTTATATTTTGTATTTTCTTCTAGTAGCCTGAAAACTTAGAGCTGAACTATGTTTTATCTTATTATCCACTACCTAAAATCCTTTATTGCACAAATAGGTCTCAAAGCTTTGTTGATAAATGGGGTGAAATAGCTCTAAGAAGATTGGTATAATAGGTATTACTTCAGTGACCTTCTACCTACTTAGAGATTCTCTTAATATAACTGGAGGTGTTATAAGAAACTTTTTTTTAATTTAAAAATGTATCCTGAATCAAAGCAATTATCTATCTAACTTGCTAATTGTACAACAAAGGAAAAAGAGTAAGATTGCCATTCATGATATGAATCTTGAAGATAGGCTAATTTAATAATGCATATTTGTATTAATCACTTATGCATTTATCTGAGCCTATGCAGATTTTCTGCTTGCTCAACTCATTGGAATAAAATGTTTTCTAAGGGCACACTTAAAAATTCTGTCAAATGGAGCATTTGAAAATTTTATCCTACAATGATATTATCAAACACAGTAATTCTTAACAATTCCATTTTAGCTAACACCTGCAAATATTCAACAATCTGCCTAATGAAAGTCTGTGATTCAGCTTTGTGAGTGTTACTGGCTTGTGACATTAAATCAAGAGATTTAATATATCTTACATTAAATGCAAAAGACAATAAAGAATAAGCCAGTCATGTAGCTTCCTGACAGCAGGGAGTTATAGATCTGTTGATATTAATACTAACAGAGTCAGAACTTCCAAATAATTTAGATGTGATGGCAAGAACAAGAGCAAAAAAGCGTTCGCATATCAAACAGCCTCTTCTTCCTCACTTAGTATACCAATGTTTGGCAAAATAACCCTTTGTTTTATTTCAACATTTAAAGGGTCTAATTTTCCATGGTTGTGACAAGGATAACTTGCCCTATGTCATTCATAGGCTGAGATCATATAAAACAAATATAATTGAGATACAATCTAACCAGGAGATACTCATTTATTTGCCAAATAGCCATAAATACTATCTTGTTTGTAAAAATGTATTTATCTTTATTAAATTATTTCAACTAGATTTATTTTTAAACCAGCACTTAAAGCGCGATACACCCCCCCTCAGCAAGCAACAAAACTAAATAAAATTTTCTGAAGCATATCTAGAATATTTAAACCAAATTCTTGTCTGTTCATAATGCTTCTGTAAAACCTTTAGATGACAGCCATTTAAATAAATAAATGTTTATTTATATAATTAAACACTCTTCCTGTATATTGTTTTCACTAAATTCAGTGTTCTGGATGTTCTTCCCTCTTTATTAGGAAACCATCTCCCTATTTTTGGCTTTCTTTCCTAGGCAAGTTTGCCAACTAATTACCTTTTTAAATCATTTTATACCTCATGCCATCATAACAGTCTATAAGAAAAACCCTCCCCAAGCAGGGGTAGTCCCAAAATTTGCTGCTATATCCTATTCTCTTCCTAGTGGGTTGACCATATACTCAAGCACCAAAGCCAAAATCCTGCAGTCATCCATTCCATTAGGACCTCACACCCATAATTGGTCATTAGGACCTATTGATTCTTCCTCCTGATTATATCGTAAATCTATCATTCTTCCTCAAGTTCATTACCACTACTTCTTCATCATTCATCACTTAGATTATTGCAGTGATTTTTCTAATTGGCTTCCCTGCTCCCTAGCCTCAGCTTCAGGGGATGGGGGCATCCTACTTCATTCCTCTATAACTATAATTTTATTTTTAAAATGAAATGGATAATGCCATTTCCTACCTACATCTTTCACTGCTGACAATAACTCACAGGATGCAAGCCAAACTCCTGAACGAGGCTTGTCAGCATGACCGTTAGGTATCTCACCAGACATGTTTCACCATCTTCCCACATACTTCCATGCTTCAGTTCTCTTACTACAGGCAGAAATAAGTGCTTCCTTACTGCATGTTGTATGAATACTTGATACACATGCTGCTTCAGTACTAGTTTCAAGAAAAAGAAAATTAAAATTTTTAAAAATTAAAAATAGAAGAATAGTATTTTTATTTTTTTAATATTTTATTTATTTATTTATTTGAGAGAGAGAATGAGATAGAGCATGAGAGGGGGGAGGGTCAGAGGGAGAAGCACACTCCCTGCTCAGCAGGGAGCCCAATGCGGGACTCGATCCCGGGACTCCAGGATCATGACCCGAGCCAAAGGCAGTCGCTTAACCAACTGAGCCACCCAGGTGCCCCAGAATAGTATTTTTAAAGCATAAAGTAGTGCAAATAGCACAAAATAAAATATAGAAATAACATACATAAATAATCAAAGGGAATAAATTTGATAGTTAAAGGACAGATATTGTAAATTGGATTCTTACGCTTTTTGCAAGCCACAAAAGTAAAACACTAAAGGTGAAAATAAAAGAATGGAAAAAGATAACGAAATAAAGAAAGACACTCAAAGACAAAAGAAAAAAAAGGCACACTGGAACAAAAAATTTCTACAAAGTAATAAAAAACTAATTCAGCTGGAGAAAATGATAATTCCAAATTTAAATAAAATAATAACATCGCACCAAGTATACAAACTAAAATGGAGAGGACTGGAAAGAGCAATCACCAGAGATCAGTAATAGTCAGAGATTTCAGTACACTCCTCTCAGTAACAAACTGATCAGTGAGCAAAGGGAACTAGCAAATTTTAGAAGATTTAAACAGCACAATTAAAAAGTTCAATGCAATGGACATATGTAGAACCCTACACTCAACAATTAGAGAACACACATTTTATTCAAGTATAGCACGAACTTCAAAAGTGAACGTATGTTATACTACAAAGCGAGTCTCAGCTAATACCAAAAAACCAATATCACGCAGAATTTTTCTGTGAAAATAAGATATTTAAGTTAGAAATATAAGCTTTAAGACTTCAGTTATGGTAAATTGAAATATGGGGCAGACGTTTATAAACTGGAACACTAGAGAAATACAGGAAACTAGGATTTGAGAATTAAAGGTATTTACAGTACTTCCAGCTTATCACTTTTAAATGAGGGTTAGCATCCAAATATTTCATTAATCAAAATTTTTATTCTTTCAAAAGTATCAATATCGTATTATGCTTTCAAATTTCTCAGTTGAAAGACTGATGACTGAATTACATTGTAGATTGATTAATGAAATAATCGCATCATTAAATGTGCACTGGAAACTGAACCTGTCACTGGCCTTGTGGCTAACACTTCCAAGGGAAAACTTAGGACTTCTGAAAAATAATATATAATGGAGGTATTTGGATAGGTGAACATCAAACAATTAAATTAATATCATAAATTTACACTAAATTCACAGAAAAGTGGATTGTTACTGGCTAGTATGGATCAGAATATGATTAGGCAATAAAATCTATTCATCTAGCTTCAGTCACTGTTGCCTCTCTTATTTGACTATAGAGGTGATCAGACAACATTCCTTTTAGGTCATAAAAGAAATCCTATTAAATGTGAACCCATAAATGGTGCACCTGGAAACATAAAAACTGGATCTGGGTTAGTTTAAGATGAAATGGGCCTTAACTTAGATAGAAAATGGAAATGCATAACATATATTTCATAAGTCTTCATGCAAAAGATACTGGCTTGTCACTGTATTTTATCATTTTAACGTAGTTGAATTTAATATCACTGACAAAGAGATGATTTGACCATCAATTTTTCAGATTTGTATAGTTTAATACTGGTTTTATTTTCCTGAAGTCTTTCTTTCCCTAGTAACAGAAAGCTAATCAGAAATGGTAATTAAAAGGCATTGAAGGTCATCTGATTTGTTGTATCGGCTTTAGATCAGTGACTAGATTTTATCAGTCACTGCTCTGTCAGCTTTAATACAAAGTACGCATTTATCTTACTAACAGTTCAATTTGCAGGATAGCTGTTTTTTTACAATTAAAACTACTGAAGCTTTAATATACATGGAAATTTTCATGATAGCATTCTCTCCACATTTCTAACAACCCTGAAAGGCTGTAATATGGAAATACATACAGATGACTATAGCTTGTTTTCTGAGGGCAGCTTTTAAGATTGTTAGATGATCTTAAGAGAAACAACTACATGAATCTTAAGTTACTGAGTGCTACAGAAGTTAGACTATTTGGAACAGATTTACAAAAACACTCTTACATAAATAATTGGTGAGGGATTGAAGTAGGAAGGGGCTCATCATACTCTTGCTGATGGAATGGACAAGACTGCTAATTGAGTAGACTGGAGGAAGAACTGGCATAAGAAGGTTAATTGCAAGAGAAATGAAGCTGATCTGCTCAGTGAGATGATGTTGATTGCTACCTAGTTAGTTCTATGAGAGAAAACACCCACTTACACAAAATCTTCCACTTAATTGAGTTTAAGCCCAGTTCAATAATCACAGAATTATGAAGAGCTACAAAGGAATGTTAGAGATCACCTACTTTAACCCCATATCTATAAAGAAACTGGGAAGTTATATAATTTATCCAAGAACTACAAATCAAATCTGTTGCATCCTATTACAGGGTTCTTTCCATTTGAATTAAACTGAATTAGATGTGTGGATTCAATAGAAGCAATCTTTCTGTAAAGTCAATTAGTATGAATACTGCCCCCCCCCCCGGCCTCCGATCCGACAATTACAATAAAATTCCATGGGGAATGCATTATGAAGAATAGAAAAGAATGCCAGGGCAATTCTGTTAAGGCAAAGGCAATCTGCGAATTTAATTTTGGTATGTCTGGCCAAAGTCAATTACTCAAGCACAGGGGCTGGAAAGTGACCAAGGGCTGACTCGGCAGCTTTCAAACTCTTCTGTTGAATTAAAAAAAAATAAAATAAAATAAGTGGGGAGAGGAGGTAGGGGAAGAACAGGGCAAGAAAGGAAAATAAACTATATAAATTAATAGCTTACTAGTGAAATAGTGAATACTAGGCTATGAATTAACTTTAAGAATGCTAGGTACTCATGGAAATTTACCTGAAATCAAAAGAAGATGGAGTAGCATCATGTTGCACACTTTAAATACATACAATTTTTGTCAATTTTACTTCAATAAAGCTGAAAATAATTTTTAAATGAAAATACATTTAAATCTATTACATTTTTTGTTAAAAAAGAAGATGAAATAGAAATAAGAGAGGGATGGGAGGGCAGGAAGTTGGGAAAATGAGTATGAAAGCAACAGATTTGGGAAAACTAGAGAAATCTAACCTTTTCACCAACTTGAAAGGGGTACTTTCTTATCAAAAGAAAAAACTCTCTAATATGTAATAACTTTATAACATTACACAGATAAATTTAGCATTTAATATTCAAAAAGAACCATTTTTACAGGAGAAACTACCACAGGACTCCTCTAGATAGTGGATTTTAGTTGTATTTATATGATTTACAAAAATGTGATTTATCTATAGCCTGTCAGGAACACATCCAGGACACAAAAAATGTATATACATATTATTTTAAAGCATATGAAAGCAAAGGTGCACTCATTTTTGGGTTTTTTGGTTTGGGTTTTTGTTTTGTTTTTTTAGAATTTTAAAGCATTGCCACCAATCTCTCTAAGCCTTATCTCTTCTTTGTCTTTATTCTTGCACTTGTCACCATCACTGAGAATCGTAGGAAACCTGTTCATCCTTATAGCCACATTTTCTATAACCAGGAATGTCTCTTTCAATCAGGGCTTCCCTGTGGCTGGGAAATGAAAACTAAAGAAGCAGAAGGTGCAGAAATGGGTGCTAGTCTTGGAAACTGGAGACCTAGTTCTGAGACGGTCACTATGTAGTTGAGTGATTATACTCAAGCCATGTCATTGCTCAGGAAGAGCTCAATTTCTTCATCTAAAAATGAGAAGGCTGGGTTAGATGATCTCTAAGCTCTCTGACAGCTTGAAATGGAGTCAATCAATTACTTCTTCCTTTTTGAATTTTCCTCATACTCCCTTTAATAGAATTGAATAGGTAGTTTTTGCAGAGCAATGAGTAATTCTTTCTTATCTATAATATTCTACTTATATATCAAACTTTTCTAGCCTTTGCCAAAGGCCCCAGTAGAAAAATAACTTCAAAAAGTACTAACTTCTGAGCAGTACAAGTCATCTAAGGTCACTGTTTACATTCTACACTGATGGAAAGGTTTTTGTGAAAGTGAGAAATGTTTTTAATCCTTAGTTGAAATAGCTTAATGATAGGAAAATTATTGCTTTCTACAAGGATGAATCTAAACTCAAGCCACAGATAAGAGCTACTTCAATTTGTATGGTATCTATGGCTAAGAAGCAGGTAAAAAAAATCCCTCAAAAGTTTTTATTTATGATAGTCTAACATTACAGCTTTGACAAAATGGACAAAGGTAAATTATCTTGGTGTTCAATGTTTAATGGCTCTAATAGCCTACTCAGTACTGAGCCATTTATTTCAGGATACCTACTTACTTGTACAACCAATTTCCAAAAAAACAGGCTACGATGTAAAAAGTTACCATGTAGAAAAATATCTTTAAAATTCCAGTCACTAACCATATTTCAAACATGATCACTGGGCAAATAAAAATAGTTTTAATTTAGCATGTATTTGGTTACAGATGTCTTCATATAAACAAAAATAATTTTTAAAATAAATAGAATAGGAATAAAACAGGATAAAAACTTAGTATCATTATTATTTGAACCATTACAAGGTTCAAGGTTTCTTTACCTAAAATATACTCTTAATGAGACTTGTGGCTACTGAATAAAATACAATCATTAGATGCAGCATGGCTTTGATGGTAATTATGATACTGTTTATAATGCCATGTTTCTGCCCAAAGGCCACTAATACAATGCTGTCTTTTAGCTGCAATACTCAAACAATGATACTGTAATCACTATTTCCCTCTTCATTTAAATACTCTGTGCATCCTGCCACAGTGACTTTATTCCATAACAGATGCTTGTAGGAACATGCTGCCCCAATTATTCAGCCATGATGCCTGTGCCTATGACTAATCTGAGATAAAGCTGAAAAATAAACAAAATTAATGCTCATGCCTTTCCTGTCCATTTGTGCCATCTTCTTCCTTTCTTTACTGGTCTTTAATCTTCATACTGAGTAATCTTCAACTAGTCTTGGCAAAGTCAAGCCCAGTACCGGTATTTCCCAAAGAATGTGCCAAAGAACACCAGTCTTCTGAAACATTTATCAAAGAAAAATCAGAGAGTGTGGAGAGGTTCCAAGATCCAATACTTTGGAGAAACTGCATTCTATATTCCCAATCCTGAAGATTCCCTAAATCTATTAGCAAATCAAAGGCTCTTAGCCATCTTGCCACAAAGAAATAATTTTACCTATATTTAATCCATACAAATCCAAAATTTATTTAACTGTGAAGCCTATTCATATAATTTTTTTTCAAATAAACTTTATCAACAAATCTGGTAATCCATGGCAAATAATAAGCACTTCCTTGCCCTCATCTAGAATTTAACTGCTGAGGTCCTAGCCTCTTAGAGGTAAGTTAGAAGCTGACTAGTTAACTGTAAAAAAATTGATACAAATACAAAAGGTTACCTTTTTTAATAGATTCATGCTACTTCTGTCTAAGGATGGTTGATTTTAACATACATTTGCAATGCACCTGCCAAAATGCAGAATAAAATGGAAATTTCAGGCACTAAAGTTGTGAGATTACACCCTGCCTGTGTCTCTTATTGCACTTGTGAGTATTATAATGGTTCTGCAATTTCTACACTCAAAGAGCTAATAATCTGAAGCAACATTTACAAATACTGGGTATGGGTAATATTTGTAGACACATTTAATCAAACCATTTTTCTCACCTAACAGAAATGGATTTAGTCATCTGCCTTTTGATGCCAAAAAATTGTTTTAAAAATTAAAAATATTAAAGAGCCACATGCAAAGATCTAGCTGTGGAGCCATGGCTATGTGTTGACCATTTATTTGACCAATGACCAATACTTGATTGACTGGCTCATTGAATTGAGAGGAAGTCCTGAGTTTTTATTTCTACAAAAATATTTCAAAGGAAGATTTTTTTTTCTATGAAAGTCTTAGAAAACTAGCAATTTGAATCTCCTATCTCTACAATCCACCATTTACATTTCTTCCTATCTTTAAACAAAGTAGAAAAATGGAGAAGACATAATGAATTAAAGGTTAAAATGGTGATGATGAGAGTGAGAAAAAGTGAGGGAGCTCAGGAGTATTTAAAACTGCAGTTGGAAACTGTGTCAAAATATGTTTTTCCAAGACATTTCTGATACATCTTGCTTCCCAGTTAGAATGGTAGCACATGTAAGGACCTTCCCCCTTGCATAGTGTCTGACACTTTATCTCTGTAAGCTTTTTATTCCCATATGCTTATGCCATCAGTAAATGCTGATCACAGAATTTCTGAACCACAAAGTATTTGCAGGCATTTTTTTTCCAGGGGAAACGAGCATTATTGCCTCCAACTTCGATCCATTCTAATATAGGAGTACAGAACTAATCCTACAGTTAAGTCAAAACAATTGACAGCATCAGCAAGTGGTTGAAATCCTTAGTCTAACAAAATCATGCTTTTTAAAGACTAGCATACTCACTGATGAATGCCTTGTAAAATTACATTATATCAAGTATTGGCAACCTCAAATCTTTATATTTGTTAGTTCTAGGAAAATGCAGTTTCTTTTTTCTGATTCTTTGCTTAAAATCAATACTATTTTAGTCTTAAAAAACAAAAGGGGAAATACCTTTGTATCTCTAGCCCAATCGGAAACATCCCTAGTAAAATATAGTATTTTGGGAACTGAGTCTGTTGTTAGGATGTATCACTCCAAAGAAATGGACAAAATTAGGAAGACTGCAGTTGTTATAATTTTCTAGCAAAAGCCTCAAGGTAGTGTTATAGAGAAAATCACAGAAACAGGAAATAGTACACAAACATGGTTTTGGTGTTATTCCCACAAATTCATTAACATCCTCTTCCTTTATTTTTTTTTCTAGTGGAGAAAAATGCTAATTTTTTCCTGGATAATATATTAAAAGTGAATTCTTGATATATTACTGTTTGCTTTTACATTCTACTTAAGAAAATGATTCCCAAAGTGAGACAATGATGTTGTTCAATGGAAAATGACATATGATCAAAACTCTGCCCCTTACTCATTTCCACGTGTCTTTGCCATCTTCTAATCCATGAGGAAGTGGCATACTTGAAGGATAAAAAGGAAAAAAGTTTGATCTAAATAGAATTTAGGAAACAAAACAAGTGAGCAAAGGGAACCAATGAGGTAAGCAAACCAAGAAATGCTCTTAATTATAGAGCACAAAATGATGGTTAGCAGAGGGGAGGTGGGTGGGAGGATGAGTGAAACAGGTGATGGGGATGAAGGAGGGCACGTGTGATGAACACAGGGTGTTGTATGAAAGTGTTGAATCACTATAGTGTACACTGAAACTAACATCACACTCTATACCTGAATTTTTTATCATGATTCACATCTTCATAGGTTGAATTTTACTGTAGTTTTTGTTTTGTTTTTAAGGAGGTAAAGGGGGTTTGAGGAGGTTATTTGGTTTTGTTTGGTTTTTGTACTTAAAACAACTATTTATTTGCTCATAATTCTGTGGGTCAGCTAGGCATTTCTTCTCATCTTCACAGGCATGGCACATCTGGGGTCATCTGGCAGCTTTGCTGGGGTTGGATGGTCCAGGACAGGCTCACTCACATCTGGCTATTGCAGGCTGGTTGTTCTAAGGAGCCTCAGCTGCGACAGTGCATCCTGGCTCCATGAAGTCTCTCATCCTCCAGTAAACTAGCCCAGGCAGATTCATAAGTGGTGGTTTCAGGATTCAAAAGAGCAACAATAAGAGATAAAACCCCAAGACTGGAGAAGTTTTAGGAAGTAGAGATTTCCCACATACTCCCTTGTCCCCATACATGCATAATCTGTCCCGTTATCAAAATCCCCCACTACAGTGGTACATTCGTTACAAGTGATAAACCCACCTCATATCATATCATACATATTGTATTGGAAACTCCAATTTACATTATGATTTACTCTTAGTGTTGTACATTCAATGGGTTTGGATGAATGTACAATGACATGAATGCATCATTATGGTATCATCTAGAGTAATTTCATTGCCCTAAAAATCCTCTGTGCTCTGCCTATGCATCCCTCCAAGTTCGTACCCCAACCCTTGGCAACCACTGATCTTTTTATTGCCTCCATAGTTTTTTTAGAATGTCATATAGTTGGAGTCACATAGTATGTAGCCTTTTCAGACTGGCTTCTTTCACTTAATAACATGCATTTAAGTTTTCTCCATGTCTTTGCATGGCTTAATAGCTCATCTATTTTTAGTGCTGAATAATATTCCATTGTCTGGCTGTACCACCGTTTATTTTTCCATTCACCTACTAAAGGACATTTTGGTTGCTTCCAAGTTTTGGCAACTATGAACAAAGCTGCTATAAATGTCCACGTGTGGTTTTTGTATGAACATAAACTTCTTTGGGTAAATACCAAGGAGTATGATTGCTGGATTGTATGGTATATGTTCAGTTTTGTAAAAAAACTGTTAAACCATCTTCCAAAGTGACTGTACCATTTTGCATTCCCATCAGCAATTAATGGGCATTCCTGTTGCTCCACATCCTCGCCAGGATTGGATGTTGTCAGTGTTCCAGATTTGGTCACTCTAGTAGGTGTGTAGTGTTAACTTCTTGTTTTTCTTTTTTTAAATTTTCCTTTTATTAGAGTTTATACTATAGTACTTAACTTCTCACATGTGTGAGAATGTCTATGCATTTATATGCATATTAAAAGGACAATTTGGGTGGGTATAAAACCTCAGACTACACTTTCGTGTCCTTAGAGTTTTTATTCTGTAAGATTTTAGCATTGAAGGAACCTGTGGGAAGGTCTAACATTAATCTCATTTTTCTGACTTTCACATGACTAGGCATTCATGGTGAGATGCACAAATAAATTTGTTCATTATCTTTAAAGTTTCTTACCTTTACCATGATGCAGAATGCCCTTACAACCAGATTTGAGCCTTCACTTCAGGTATTTGTTTCTGTCCCATTTTTTTTTAAATTCACAGATACAGATTATGTGTATTTTATTTCTTTATTTTTCTTCCACATCCATCATCTTCATAATAAATTTTATAGGTTTATCTTTAAATTAAATTTTGTGGGATTTTCTCCAGGATTTCCTCCACATCCTAACTCTGTGTCAGTCATTGTCAGTCATGTGTATTCCTTTGTTGTCGCTATCTTCTGTCCGTGTAAAACTTTTTCTCTTACATTTTTCTCCTGGTATGTATCACCCTCTTTTGTTGTTGTTTTTTATTGAGTCTCAACTTTAATTTCCTAGAGATATTTTTTTCATGGTTGTTTTTTGTTGGGTTTGTTTGTTCACTTATATCATATATAATTTCTCTGAGCTAATGGATAATTTTTATCCTAATTCTTCCTCCTATATTTCTTTGGGAAATTTTTCTCATGACTTTTTTTTCATATGGCTATTGACTGTGTTCTTATTCTCTCTTTAGTTTCCTTTCTAATCATTACTCATGTTTCATGGTGAAGATTGGGAAAAAAAAAAAACAAACTGGTACAGGCTATAGTCTCCTGTTAGATTTTTTTTTAACTGCAATCTTCTGTCATCGAATCTCTTATTACCTTTTCCCAGGCCATACATTTCCATCTGTTGTCCATAGCTAAAAACAATCCTTTTATATCACAGGCTTTCTATGTTACAGTTTGTATTTACTTTTCTCTTTCCTTCATTCTTTTTTATCTCCACTATTGCCTGGCTCTACAATTTGGAACTAAACAAGATCTCTGTCATTTCAATATAGTTTTCTTCAGCTACCTCTCACAGAAGCTTCCAGGATTCAAACTTGTTCCCAGCCTTCTGTTACCATATGTCTTTTCCCTCTGAGTCGGGGACCTTTCATTGCCTTGTAAGGTTGTGAGCCTTACTTTGGGGTAACTATTTATCAACTCTAATAAGCACCATAGAATAACAAGAAACACACACACACACACACACACACACACACACACACACACACACACTGGGGCAGACGATTACACATATCATTTATAAATGTTATAACTTCAGAAAAGTTATCAGTATAGTTACAGCAACCAACATGTTGTCTTATAATTTTATGTGGGAAAAGTATGTCTCCCCTCATATTAGTTGGGATTGTCCTTGATACAATAACAGAAAACCTAACAATGTTTTAAAACACAAAAATGTTTATTATTTGTCTTCTAAAGAAAACAGAAGTCAGGATACAGTGGTATCTGGTGTTGGATCGCTGACTAAATGATATGAGGCCTAATACTTCTCCAATTATTTTTGGTTTATCACCTCATAGTCCCAAGATGGCTGCTGCCCTGCAGGCATTAAATCTGTGTTCAAGGCCAGAAAAAAGAGGTAGGAGAGCATTAGCCACAACTTTCCTCTTTTAATAGGAAAACAGAAGTGTCCCTACTACTCTTACTACCACCATCACCTCCAGGAAATTTCTGCCCACTTCTCAGTAGCTGCTAGGAATTTTCAGCACTGTAGTAATGGCATGCAAGAGAGAAGAGATTTAGGAAGAACTACTGACCAGCCAACCAACAGGGTTTGCCATACCCCATGAGAGCTCTGTAACAGAAAGCGTTCAAGCTTACCTATCTTGGTATGCCCAGCACTTAGCAGGGTTTGACATGTTTTTATATGCTAAATAAATATTTATTAAATTATACCCCTTTACAGATAACATTATTTATTGCTCTCTGAACCTGTAATTAAATTAACATTTTCAAAACCATTTACCATGGATCATGAACAACTGCAACAGGAGTTTACAATATAAATCTATAAAATCTCATACTATTAAATGGAAATTAAAACTCTGTTCACCAGAGATGTCAATCTAGAATTTTATGTGACTAAAATTATATTAAAGAGTAAAATCTGTACAGTATAGCATAGGTTTGGAGAGACAAAGCAAATGTAAGATTAGGTTCATTTTTTTTATTATGTTATATTAATCACCATACGTTACATCATTAGTTTTTGATGTAGTGTTCCATGACTCATTGTTTGCATATAACACCCAGTGCTCCATGCAGAACGTGCCCTCTTTAATACCCATCACCAGGCTAATCCATCCCCCAACCCCCCTCCCCTCTAGAACCCTCAGTTTGTTTTTCAGAGTCCATAGTGTCTCATGGTTCGTCTCCCCCTCCGATTTCCCCCCTTCATTCTTCCACTCCTGCTATCTTCTTCTTCTTCTTCTTTTTTTTTTAACATATAATGTATTATTTGCTTCAGAGGTACAGATCTGTGATCAACAATCTTGCCCTATTCACAGTGCTTTTAATTGTGAAATGCTTTTCTGCTTTATCTCCCCTATGTGGGCTCTTACTCCTTACCTTGCAGAGCTAGGCTATTCTGTTTTAATAATAAATTATTAAGTAGGTTATAAATTAAGTAGAATATACTAATATACTAATTCATTATTATACTAATATTAATAATAGGAATTTAGCTATAGAGTACATCCAGTGTGCCAGCAAGTGCTGCATTGGCCTTTATTGTTGATATTTATGGAAACTTTTCATTGTTTCATAATATATACAAGTTGGTTCTAATAAAAACAGCATTTACTCCTAAATTTTTTAGTAGAATAAAACTTAAGACTGACGCACCAAGTTCATCCCAGGCTTTGTGCAACTATAATGGCGTTGATGATGATAGCAAATATAGAGAGTGCTTATATGTGCCGGGCACTTTTCTAAGCACTTTACATTTGTGAACTCATTTAGTCCTGGCAAAAACCCTAAGAGGTAAGTACTTTGATCACCCACACATACAGAAGAGGAAGCTGGAGCAGAATTTGAAGTAACTTGCCCAAGGGCCTGGAAGTAGCAAGTAGCAGAGCTGGAATGTAATACCAGGCCATCTGGCTCCAGAGCTTGGACTCTTAATCACTTTTCCCTGAAACCCACTATGCATCCCCAGGAATACTCATACCTGTTTTTGACAAACATATTTTCTCCTTAATCATTTCAAGCACTCTACTGTATAGGCATTATTTTCTACATTTGATATATGAGGAAACAGAAACTTAAAGAAGTTACAGAAACTTGCCCAAAATCACAAGACCACAAGTATGATTCGAACAAAAATCTCTCTGACTCTAAAATCTACATTCTTACACACTGTCCGTGCTCTGTGCTGTCTCCAAAAGATGAAGAAAACCCTTCAGTGTGTGATGTACTTCCTGTGTCACAACACATAAAGAATATCACAAAGTCACAGAATTTCAGAGCTAAAGGGGATCATCTAATCCAACCCCCTTATTTTACAGGTGGGGAACTGAAATCCAGAGAGAGAGTAGAAATACTACCACTTCACTGGAAATCTCTAGTATCTTCACCTAAGGGTCAGTCCTTTCTAAAATCTCTCTTCTCAGGGTGCTGGGTGGCTCAGTTGGTTAAGCATCTGACCTTGGCTCAAGTCACGATCTCAGGGTCCTGGAATCCAGCCCACATTGGGCTCCCTGCTCAGCAAGGAGTCTGTTTCTCTCCCTCTCCCCTTCTCTCTGCCCCTCCCCCTGCTTGTGCATTCTCTCTCTCAAATAAATAAATAAAATCTTTAAAATCTCTCTTCTTTTCCCTGTATGTTGATTTGCCATTTAAAAATTATTCAATATAGTATAAATTGCTACAGTTCACATTTGAGAGGAAATTGTAAATACTGACCCTTATCATTTTAGGATGAAGAAAATCTTCAATACTTCACAGGCTTTATTTTCTCCAAAGCTTTATTTCAAAAAGTATTATCTCTGTCATCTTAGAAAATATAAAATCTACTGGCTGGAAGGGTATACAGCACAACATGTATCAAACTTATCTCCAAGAACCCTAGGAAGACAAAAATCATGACAATTTATACCTAGCATCACTGAAGAACCCCATCCATTTTGTATCTGCTTTTTTCATTGTCCTCTTACTTGAAAAAATATAATCACTTAGGTTATTGAGTGATTTACACCTTGTCATTGTCTTGGGTAGATTTCTGCTTTTCTAAGATTTGCAAGTGTTTGTTAAATTTTATTCGGTGATCCCAGAAAATATAACTAGAGCTTATTATAATATATTCTACAGTTAGAAAAATGTTTTAGCCTCATGCATATGTAAATAGATATAAAGCAATTATTAATTAGCAGCAAAGACATGCCACTTCAATCTTATTATTTCATCATGAAAATAATCAGTGCTTTTCCTTTTGATATTCCAGGCAAGAGTCTCATGGGTTCTTATGCACTACAATAGCCATTAAGTGATACTGTCATTGTGTATTATTACTTTATAACAATTGTAAATTAGATAGGAAGGGCATAATTCCCTCATTTTCTAGATAAACTTAAAGCTTAGAGAGGTCAGGTGGTAAGATCAAAGTCAGACACTAATAGGTGGAGGAGACCTACTGAAATTCAGATTCATTACCTGCAGCCAGTGTCCTTCTTAGTGCATTAGGTTGCCTATCCTAGTCTAAAAATCAATTTATCTGCTATTCAAAATTAAAGTTCCATATCTGTAATATTTGCTCTTTTTATTTCAAAGAGAGGGTTTTTTACAGTCTTTCATTCAGATACATTCACCCTTATTAGAAATTGTTAAAACAAAAAAAAATTTCTTTTTCTTTAAGATTTTATTTCTTTGAGAAAGACAAAGAACACGAGCGGGGAAAGGGAGAAGGAGAAGCAGACCTCCCCGCTGAGCAGGGAGCATGACCCGACCGGGGACTCGATCCCAGGACCCTGGGATCAGGACCTGAGCCGAAGGCAGACACTTAACTGACTGAGCCACCCAGGCGCCTCTAAAACAAAAAAATTTTCTAATGCTTTTAAATAATCACTGTTGTCATTCCCCATAAACAAAGTATTTAAAGAGACTACATCCTTAGACACACAGGGCCACTTCAAAGTCCATCCATTTGCTGTGCAAAAAGTCACATTAAAACACTTTATCCCGAACTGCCCATGACTTCAGAGAACACCAGACTACATATTCATTCCTATTGGCACAGCCACACTACCTGATGGCTACAAGTAAAGATTACTTTCTTTTCTTAATACAAAATTATTAAACAAATTAACACTGTATAGTTAACTTTGAAGAATAATTAATTTTAAGGAAGTTCTATGATCATAGGTAGGTAAAGTAGCTCAGTATTTTGGTTCCAGCACAACAGAGAAAACAAATTTTTCCTTTAAGAGATGAAAGTGACTCTGATATCCTAATATATTCTTTCCAAATGTGCGTCACTGATTTGCATGGATTCTAAGGTCATTATCTATAAATGCAGGGAGGAGACAGGCTCACTTCTCCATGAGTGTGGAGTGACCTCTTGCCTTCCAACGGTGCTGTTATAGTTGTGGGATGGCAGTCGGAGCCAAGGGGGTCTAAGAACCTGCTAAACTAGGCCTCCTTAGGGATGCTTCTTTGTAAAATTCTAGAAGCTCCCTCTTTAAAAGCAAATGATTAAGAGAAAAAGAGGCATGCAAAAAAAAAAACAAAACACTTTTTTTTTCTTTTAAAGCAAAGAATCCAGATGATCAGTTGGTATTTTGGTTCAAAAGTCAATCACCATTGTGCACTACACATTTCACTAGAAAAAGGATTTATTTTCCTCACATTCTTACCATGCATACCTCAATGCTTCACAGATGTACCAGTAATTTTTGTAAATTTATAACCACACCGGGCTTTTATATATATCCTTCATAAAGTTGATGCAGGAGTGGTAATAGGTTTACACAAAAATTGTAATTTATTTCATGCTGTTTTGTTGAAAAGCTTAGCTTCTATTTATAGCTTTAATGAGCTACTGCTTGCTTCCTAATTGTGTAACCTGTGGGGTTATGGAAGATGTAAATTTAGAAATACCTTTATCTAGGAAACCCAGATGGTGTCTGCTTATAATATACGCTTTCTTGAAGCATATTCCTCCAGAGAACATTAGTTTTTAGATTAATATATTAAGGAAAATTTACTGTTCCTATAATCATTTTCATTTTATATGTCAACTCCAAAATTTATAATATATTTTTCAGAGATCTACCATAATAGTTAACAGAAAAAAATTTCGAAGTGGAGACTGTGGCAATGCTGTAATTTTTAAAAATTATGACTTTATTGTTTTATTGAGATGATGTGTGTCCTTTACAAAGACCTAAGTAATATAGGAACATAGAAAATTTCATTTTAGATAATCCAAACCCCATCTATCAGAAAGAAATAACCCTCTCCAGCACCAAGTAAACATCACTCCAAACATATCTAAATATCTATTAAGTTAGAAAAATGGATCAGAGATATGTATACATACATAAACCTTAATTTTAGGAAAAGTGGAATAAAATGATACATGATATTTTTATATTTAAATATTACATTTTCTTCTCCTTGACCCTAACTTAGAAAAATTATCGAACTAAAAATTGAAGAATTACTGAAATTCAGGTAAATGTTTCTTAAATGAAAAGCATAATGTTTTCTTTTAATGTTTTCTTTTCTAAAAGTCCAAAAAACTTTAGGAGGCTGGAGTCTTTTCAATTATGTATATCAACATACATAGTAGCTATTAACCCCATGTTACGGATAAAAAGAAACCAGCTCATTGATCCTTGATCCTTCTTCCAATATGCCGTTCTCTTACTCCCAGCCTTGGCCATTAATATGTTTACATTTTCATGGTTTATAACATTTTTATATTCTGTTTTAGAATTCCTAAACTTGTTATTTTTAATCCATAATTAGATAGATTTAATGCTCACTATTTAAGTCTGTGTGTGTTTAGAAGGGCGCCAGGGCTATATATTGTCTAGGTCCTTGCTGCTTCAGAATGTGTCTCCGTTGACAAAATATTCCAATGAAAATAAGACATGGGTTACGCTTTCCTTCCTTCATAACCGTGTAGAAATTGCTTCTCTGGCTTCTGACATTATGTGGAAATTGGAGACCAACCTATTTTCCCCCTTATATGTAGTTTGGGTTTTTTGCCTTAAATGTTCATATGATTGAGTCGCTCTTTATCCCTAGAGTTCAGGAAACAGTACTAAAATATCTTTTGGTATTCATTATTTTATATAAATTTTCCTAGCACATAGTTTGATCTTTCAATTTGAAAATTAAAATCTTTACAACAGTTTTCTTCATTTTTGTATTTTTTGCTGATTCATTATTTTTCTTTTCTCAGAAACACCAATTATGCATATACTGGCTCTCTTTTCAGTGTCTTTCAAATCTTTTATCATACAAAAGTTCTATATTGTTTGTACACATTTCTTTTGTCAGATATTTTCATATCTATCTATACCTCTGACTTTGTTTTCAGTCAAATTTATTCTATTTGTGTCAATTCTAGCATGTATTTTTTCTCTTATGTTTTTTCATTTCCATTTTTATTTTCCTCCTGAACTCTACTAGCTCTATTTTCTTCTCCTTTTATTTGTCATATGCTATCTTCTTTAAACTCTTCTGTCTCTCTCTGAACTCTTTTTTAGAAAATATATCACTTGTGATACGTGCTTTTCATAGCTGTTTTGCTTGTTCTCTTCTCCTTATGTGAAAGAGAATATGGCAGCTCTTATGAATGGATCTATCCATTGGTCCCTTTCCAATTACGACTCATCTTTGTTGAGGCTGGGGAAAAAAAAAGGTAGTCCTACAGGAAGGGGAAGAGAAAGGGAATGAAAGGGCTAGAAATTAGCCAGGGAAGTTCATAGCCACTATTACAGCTTACTGACTCAAATGCCTTTCTTTCCAAATTCTTTCCAAATCTTTTGTTTTCTTAACATTGAAAGTACTTCACCTCCCCCCCGCCCAGGTTTTTCCTCTCAAGATGTCTGCATGGATCTCAACCAGTTCTCCGTAGATAGCTCTATGTCTCCTACTTCCTCCACCTTCTCTTCTGACAGGCTGCCTGGACTTAGTGACCAAGTGGTAGAGAACAGAATGACATGGTTGGCAGACTGTCCCTTTGAGGCTTCCCTCCCCTACCATTCTAGGATGTCAGCTGAGGTCTCTGCAGGAATTTCTACATTTTTCTTATGCTTCCCAGAAACCAAGCTCTCTTTAATTGAAGACTCTTAAATATGCTTTTCAGAAAACAACAAATATTGTCTGAGGTAGCCAGTGCCATCTCTCAGTAGGCTTAATTTTCATTTTTTTTTTAAGATTTTATTTATTTGACAGAGAGAGACACAGCGAGAGAGGGAACACAAGCAGGGGGAAGTGGGAGAGGGAGAAGCAGGCTTCCCGCGGAGCAGGGAGCCCAATGTGCGGCTCGATCCCAGGATCCTGGGACCATGATCTGAGCCTAAGGCAGACACTCAATGACTGAGCCATCCAGGTGCCTCAGTAGGCTTAATTTCCTATGCAGAGGTTACAATATTTAATATATGAACTTCACAATTTGTACCAATGAGGTTGAGGATGTTTGCACTTGCTTCACTTGGAGAAGGCATATTTTTCTCTCTCTTTGCCTCCTTTGATATTTTCAGTGGGCTTTGAGGGAATGAGGAGAAGAAAATGACTCTACAACATCTAAAACTGGAAGTATAAGAATATTTTATATTCCATATATCATTTACCTTCAAAATGTTTGGTTAAATTTAGGGGACTTCCAGTTAGTTCACATAAAAAATACCAATGAGTACCCTCTATATACTAGAAGAAACCAGACACTTGACTAGGTACAAATGTCAGTATACACATTAATGAGCCAAGATCTGAACCCATGGAGCTCACAGACTTATAGGTAAGCAATGTTTGGTATAATAAATTTTGTAGTAACTGAATTAACAATGTAGTATGAAAACATGCAATTTCCAAAGTATTTTCAAGTTCTTTAAGGACTGGCTATATTACATCTAACATCATTACTTATATTGCCCACTTCAGATAAAGAAATTAGGTTGAAATACTGACTACGGTCCAAGATTCTTTTCCACTACATCATGCTGCCCTGAAAAGAACTGACTTGATCACATGACACAAAAATAAATCCACTCTATGAGCCATGATTAATCCTTCATATACCACGCTGGGATCCACAATCTTCTGTGGACCACACTGGGATTCATGATCTGTCTCCTGTAGACATGCACTGTGATCCACAATTTGTACTCTATGGGATACACTATGACTTCCTCTTTTGGAGCAAGAGTGACTCATAAAGCTCTACTCAGGATGCCAATGAGTTTTAATGTTTGGATATATAAGTATTTGGAGATATTTCTTTCTTGCTGGACAATTGGTAGGTTAACCAAAAAGGTTAGCTAAATCAAATATCACAAAAAATTATCTCTATGTACATATATGTATATGCTTTAAACATGTATTTTAACTTAAAATATATAAATATTCACTCATTTGCCAACTGATATAGGGCCAAGGCTTTTTAGTTTAGTAATGGCTTAATAATTGGAAATATATATTTTCTGCATTTTCCACTTTCATTTATTTTCAAGTATAATAGCGCATAATGACACATGAGGCCAACTGCAATAAATGTCTATGTTTTTACAATATGCCTCCACTCTTAGTTTTCATCAATTTATGAATTGGCAGCTTTTTTAGGCAATTCTCCTTAATTAAGTCTTACCAACACATTCAATTAGTTTACAAATATACAAAATCACATTTGTATTTTTATTACTAGTTTACTGTTTTATGTGACATTTAATTAAGTTACATAGCAAAAACAACTGGTATAAACATATTTGGGAACAAATACAACTGACCTTCAAATAAGCTTTCTACTCAACTACTGAAAACATGAATAGACAGACCTGCTGGTATTGTTGGTATGGTGATTAAGACCATGAGCTCTGGAGCTAGACTACCTAGGTATGAATCCTGATCTACCACCAACTAGTTGTGTTAAACATGGACAAATTACTTAACGTTCTGTGCCTTAATTTCCTCATCTGCAAAATGGGAATGATAATAGTATCTATACTGAGATCTTGTTGTGAGGATTAAGGGCGTTAATTTATGCAAAGCACTTAGAACAGATCCTGGCAAGTATTAAGTGCTATGGTATTCAGTGTAAAATGGATGTTAGTCGATGTGTTTTGCAGAGAGAATGGAAAACGTTAGCTAACCTGGCCAGTGGGTAAAACGGAGGCTAAGAAGCCCTCTTATTTTTAGTATTTGTTTGTTAACTAGTGACCCTTACTAAATAATAAGTATCCCCAGAGCAGAAATGAGATCTGTTCTATTCACTATCGCATACCTAATAAATATGGTGCTTGCACTTACTGAATATTTTCTGAGTAAATGAATAAATCAAGTTCAAATATAGCAGGATGTTTCTACATCATGATAAAATTTCTACAACATGATATCAATACCACCTTATAAATATGGGTTATTTACATTAAAAAATACTCTTGTCTGTTTTCTAATTTGATCCTCACAACTTTATTACATATGTAATTATCTCCATTTTATAAATAAGAAACCTAGAAGGCAGAAAGGTTAAGTAATTTGTTCCAGGTCTCACAGAGAGTCATTGAGGAGCTGGGGCTCAAAGTCAGGACTCTTCTATAGCCTTTACCCATGTAACATCATTCTCTCAATTCAAATAGTCCTAAAATAATCTCAACTAATCTTTTGCTGTCTCCATGAATGTCACCTCCCTGTTTGTCCCATTTGACTTCTGGTGTTCCTTACTCATTTTAAGTTCAAATTCTAAGCATCTGTTTATGAAGGTATCAGTTACTCTTCCATTCGGGCCTGATTTTCTCTATTGCTGTAACTCTATCATAAAAACAGCCAAGCATGAGATTAAATGGTTTAATGGAATAAGAACGTCACTTGTTTAATTTGCTTTAAATACCTCACCTTTGATGCATTTAACAACATAATTATGTTAATACCAATAATACTGCTTTACCTCACTGTGTCAAGAAACACCGTACTTTGGACTCTATCAAGGTCACTTTCTTTTGCAATTCCATCCTAAATAACCTAACGATAAAAAACATGCTATCAAAAGCAGTGAGTGGACAGAGACATAATATTTTATATATTAGTAGTTTAACAAAATTAAATGGCTGACCTACCCTCAATCTTAGCCAATTTTTAAAATATCACCCTGACAAATGAAGTGAATAACTGAAAAGGTGGTGTGTATGTGTATGTGTGAGTGTTTTGAAGGTTTTTGAGGGAAAAGAAGAACTCAAGTATACAGCCTTTTGGTCAAATGTGTGTTAAGAAGACAAGGGCTTCTTTATATGTGTAACTATTTCTAATAATGTGTCTCTTTTATGCTCTTATTATCTTAAAGGGTTTCCCTACTGTAAGGTTATAAAGGGTTCTTTGATAGGCCCTAAGAATTTTTCCCCTCAGTAAGTTTCAAAACAACCCAAAATTAGTTGAATTCAAACAATTCAATAAATATTTACTAAATTTTGTTATGTTTTACCCACTGTTTGGGCCACTGTGAAGAATCAAAGATTGCTTAAGGACAACCTTTTACTCATGAACTTAAAATGAAATAGAAAATTCATTTTTTTAAGTAAGCTCTACACCCAATGTGGGGCTTGAACTCAGGACCTTGAGATCAAGAGTCACACGCTCTACTGCCTGAGCCAGCCATGTGCTCTGAAATAAAAAATTCAGATTTGGACATCAAAAATTATTTTATGGGAAAAATGAGATAAGCACCAAAACTGAGGTTTAAAGAAAGCATAATAGAAACACAGACAAAAGAGATTAATTCTAATGGAAATGATTGTATAAGTTTGTTTCAGGGAAGACGTAGTATTTAATGTTTTCTTGGTTAAGTAAAATTTGAATAGAGGGACTTCGGGTGAAGAGAAGAGAGTGAGTAATGATATGGAAGAGGGAAAAAAGGGGCCTAAGGAATAAGAGTATACCAGTGTGGCTGACACTCAGAATACCTGGAGGATATTATCACAAAAGGCTAGAAGGCTGGTTAAATATTTCCTTGAATATGGAAAGTCTGGAATACTAACTGAAGGAGTTCAGCCTTTTTTAATATAACAGATAGTAAATTTTTTCCTTGTTTTTGCAGTGACATGATTCCTTGGGTTTTATGACTGTTATTCTGCTAGTAGGAGGGAAAATGTGATAGAGGAAGGCCAGTTAGGCTACTGAAATAATCTAGACAAAAATTATAAGATCATAAAAGGAAGTTCAAGTACCTAACACAACACTGGAAAAAAAAGGTTCAACCTTGTAAGTTATTAAACAGAGGCATATTCAGAACATAGCAACATTCCATCCCTTTTAATAAGCCAAAAGTTTAAACAATGATTGTGAAGTTAAAATATATAGAAAGCACTTGTATATATTCAGCAAATAAATTAGTAAAAAACACTTTTGGAAGTCATGTGAATTTTTTCATTTATTTTTACTCACTAAGAAAAATATACAGATTTAAAAGATCATTTATACAAAGTCACTGAAGTATTATATATGATATAAAAATATTAAAAAATCCTAGATGTCTAAAAAGGATAATATAACAAAAAATGCAATAAAATATTTGATGGCCTCTTATGTAGTTATTAAAATTATATTAATGAAAGCCATGTAGTGATATGAAAAATGTATAAAAATTGAATAAAGTTATATCTTTAATATGATGGCAATATGATGACAATTAATTTATTATGACAATTGTAAATATATATTCTGAAAAGAATAAGAAGAATGTATACAAAATGAAAGCAATTATAATCTTAATATTTCTGGAATTGTTAAAATGTGTGTGATAAATAAAATATTAATGAATTGCTGAACTGGGACAATGGCAGTCCAAATGAAAGGAAGAATTATAAAGGGAAACATGGTAGGAGTAAACAGGAGTGAAGTAATGGAACTTGGAAGGGATGAAAGAAAGGAAGGAGCAGACCTGGAGGTTGAGAGTCTGGTATAAAACTCAGAGGATTTAAGTCAACTAAGAACTTTTCTTCATGTCAATTAAAGCAAGTTCAGTCTGACTGTTAACTTAAGGTGTCAATAGATCTTTCCTAGGCATTTGGAAATGTGATGTGTATTTCTGAAGAAAGAGCAGTGCTAAGATAGGAATCTTGGACTTTCCCTAGAGTAACTTGTATTTGAAGCCAAATGAGTGGCAAAAATCTAATTTCAGAGTTTAGAACAAAACAATTTTGAAAAGAACATGGAACAACATTTCCATATAGAAGACTGGAAATTTAAAAGCAAAACCACCACAGAAACATGCTAGAAATGAATAGTCACTATTAAGAGATCCAGGTTAGTACCTTGTCATGTCAACTGAGAAGGCTTTCTCCGTGTTTGTGTTTGTGTGTGTGTGTGTGTGTGTGTGTGTGTGCGCGCGCGCTTCTATGAAGGAAAGACTGCATCCACATATCATAAAGAAGCGGAAGAGGCGAATTTAAAAAAGAGACCTGTAAGCTGGCTAATAGGTCACCTCAAAAAAAGTAATTTCCATCGACTGGTAAAAGAAAGAGGCAGATGACAAAGGAAACAGTGGGAAAGTGGTAAATGAAAACTACACCTTCCAAAAGTGAATTTGGCAAAGTTGCAGGATACCAAGATGTTACAAAAATTAAGTGTACTGTTAAATATCAAACACAAATAATTGGAAAATCAAAAACAAAATTTGCTAAGTGAAATTAAAGATGGCTGAAATGGATGGAGAGATATACTGTGTTCAAGAAAAGGAATACTAGATAGGACCTAGAACAGCTAACTAAAAGAAGAGATGGCATGGTAAACTTGAGATGGTATCAAGATCAATAGTCTAAGTAGTCTATAATGAGTAGGGTACAGGAGATAAAGAGACAGATAGGGAATGTGTAGCTACTGATAGGGTTGTGTGGAGAGTAGAATAAGACTGCCATCCATGAAAAGTTTTCTTCATGGCTCTTCATGCTTCCTAAAGACAAAAACTTCAGGAAAGAGAAGCAGTGTCAGACTGTAACAATAAATTTCAACCCTGGCAATCCAACAAGCTTACCTGTGGACCTTACATATAAAGATGACTAGAATCCAACTCCAGAATATTATTTAATGTAATCTCTTTTAACTTCAGGGATCTGTGATAATACATGATTTGCTATTTTGCATAACCGGGAGAAGGCCAAATGCTATCAGACGAGCTGACAACCCCCACCTCAGAAAGACCTGAAGTAGAAATCATTAAGGATACTAAATGCTATCTCTACGCTGTCAGCAAAATCTATGAAGAAAATCAAAATCAATGTGTATTGATCCATTTCAGACCTATTGATCTTAGAAAGATACCAAGGAAAAATTATGCCATATGAATTACTAAAACATGTTTGGGATTTTATATAACACAATATACAAGAAAGCATATTAGACTGCGAAATGAGAATATCTGAGTTTTATAAGTCTGCTACAGATTGTATAACTTTAGGCAAAAAAATTGTGTTATTTATGTAATTCATGGATAAGGAGAAGTTGGACTAATAATGTGTTAGGTTACTTTGAGCTACATTTAAGTCAGCAGTGTAGCATCTTCAAATCTTTCTTATTCTCTTTCACTGATTTAGTCATCAAATTGTGTCCCCTGAAAGTTTGACTTTACTGCTTCTATCCTTCTGCCTCTCTCTCTTATAAGGATCTTTGCAATTACATCTTTGAGCCTACTTTAATAATCTGGTATAGTCTCTCTATCTCAAGATCCTTAATCACATCTGCAAAGTCTCTTTTGCCATGTAAGGTAACACAGTTTCAGGAAGTGATGATTAGGATGTGGATATCTTCTTTGGAGGGTCATTATTCTGCCTACCATAGGATCACATTAATATATCCTTCAGAGTGGTTATGTTTCTGAGTTACTGCTATACAATAAAATTTCCTAATTTTGAAAAAATATAATTAAACCAACCACATACGCAAGTGGGTTTTAGCCAGCCAAGAAGTCCCCTTGGAAAATAGAAATTGGTTAGTTGATCTTGCCATTGCTCAGATTTACATAAATCACTTATTTGGAAGGACGTTCAGCACCTCCTCCACATTCTTTTGAATGTCATCAATGTTTCTTTTAATATTTGAATTTACTTAAAACTTATTCAAAACCAAGATTAATGAATAAAATATGAGATGTTTCATACTTTTGAAACACAAAGTATAAAATTACAAGAAATATTTTTCAGGATCATCCATCAATTGGCACTGAAGGTATTTACCAAAAAGTAGTTTCAATAATGTTCTGAGTGATGGCAGCATCATGGGAATAAGTGTATAAAAGTTTATCATGACAAGTTTTAGAGAATAAGATTCATTCTGCTAATTAAATTCTAGTATATTTGTGTTTAAAAGAGTTGTTTGGTGTGTTTATAAGCACATTTTGTAAGCACAAAAAAATCCCCCCAAACCAAAAAAGTTTTATAAAAGACATATATCAAGTCTTTTACTTCTTCATATCTAATTTTTTAAAAATATTTTTTCTTTCACAAGTGGAATGTTCAGGAAAATAAGGTCACAGAGTAATAACTAATCATGCAAAGATTTTAGACTTCCTATATAATAATATATGCAAGTTTTATCAGAAGGGTGAGAATGCATTTTGCATCTTGCTATTTGTAACGTTACTGGGAAAGGTTGTTTTTACTTTTTTTATCCCTGTGGGAAGGATACATTTTGAATCTATCCTACAAGTTGAAATATTCTCTAAAGTACTATATCATACACACACAAAAAAATGAAAAGTATTATTCTTAGTTGCACTTTGAAAATCCAGATAAGTTATAATGCCTATTAATAGATGTTCTTAACCTTCACTCAAATACCAATTATCATTTGGAAATCCAGATTCAAGAAGAGTTTTTTATTTTATTTTATTTTATTTATTTGAGAGAGAGAGAACATGAGCAAGGGGGAGAGGGAGAAGCAGGCTCCCCGCCGAGCAGGGAGCCCGATGCGGGACTCCATCCCAGGACCCTGCGATCATGACCTGAGCCGAAGGCAGACGCTTAACAACTGAGCCACCCAGGTGCCCTCAAGAAGATTTTATGAGGATAAATAAATTAACAACTTTTTGAATATTTCATAAATACACTTTGCTATCAATAGTAATGAATTTTATGAAATGCTATAGATAGAGTTGATTCTGGGTTCCCAGAAAATAAATGATGATAAAACATCTCCTCTTACCTTAATTACAAATGGTTTCGAAAGACTCAGCCCAAAAAATTGAAAACTCCCTGGGAACAGAGATTTTTGCCTTCTATTTTTTTATATTCCTTATAGAATCTCCAAATTTTGCTGATAAAGTAAGTCCTTAATAAGATGGGAAGAAAGAAGAACGGGGTGAAAGAAGGAAAAGAAGACAAGGAAAAGAGGAGTTAAGAGGAAAGGAAATAGGGAGGAGGACAAGGGGGGGAGAGCTGAAAGGCAACTACATCTTTCTTATTCCCCATGTGGAAGTTACCGCAAGTTTTACATGTGACATTCAACTGACATTCATCTGAAATTGGTATTCTTGGATTATTTTAATGACTCACTTAGAAAATATCAAATACAGATATTTCTGTCAATGATAGTGACTTGTCTTTTTTTCCTCTTAGGACACTTTCATATAATTGTTCATAGTTACTTCTCTCTGAATTTGCCCCCCAAATATAGCAAGTCCATTACAATATGCAGAAATAATACATTTTCTTTTTCCTTTCAAAAACTTTAAAATTTACACTGATGGATGTTTGCTTTTGCTTCTGAATAAGTTCTTTAAAGAATGTCATAATGATGATAAGAAAGATGTCACTTTATATTTGTATAGTACTTTGTGATTTATAAAACTTCCACCTATGTTTTCTTCCTTGACCCTCATAACAATCTTGTGAAGCAAAGAAAGCAGTTGGTATTAACTGTATTTCACAGATGAAAAAGATGAACTGAAGTTAAGGCCATGGCGTATCTGGGGTTCCTTCTCTTCTGATGCTGAGACACTTTACTTTCCTCTAATGGTTAAGTGCATGCTGCATTGCATCGGGTAACTTTAACATGGAGCTCAGTCTTTCCGCTGAGCTTTTCTGTCCTCTCCTTTTTTTTTTTTAACTTGAACATAATGGCATAGAGAAATTAAATTTCTCTTGTATGGTTCACACCAACAATTTTTTTTAATTGACTTGAAAGGTAGAAAATAGGTATTGCCTGCCAACAGCTTGCACGAAATCCTGTATTTAATGTTTCTCTACCTAGATAAAATTTAGGATTTGTCAAATCAGTCTTTATTAAAAAAAAAAAAAAATCTAGAAGTAGCAGTGGGAATGGACAGCATTTGGGGAAATGAGAAGAAAAGACTCCAGGCAAAACGTCTATAAAATTGTGTAGACCTGGGGTGCCTGGGTGGCTCAGTTGTTAAGCATCTGCCTTCGGCTCAGGTCATGAGCCCAGGGACCTGGGATCGAGCCCCACATCGGGCTCCCCGCTCCACGGGAAACCTGCTTCTCCCTCTCCCACTCCCTCTGCTTGTGTTCCCTCTCTCACTGTTTCTCTCTCTGTCAAATAAATAAATAAAATCTTTTAAAAATAAATAAATAAAATAAAATTGTATAGACCCTTTGAAAATAGAATGTAGTTATTTCAAAGAGCATGTACAATGGAACAGAATTTGCCAGCCCCAAAAGCAAATCAGAGACAACTTATATAACAAGATAATTCTACTTTTAAAAAATTTTCTTGGGGCGCCTGAGTGGCTCAGTCGGTTAAGCATCCAACTCTTGACTGGCCCAGGCCATGATCTTGGGGTCGTGAAATCCAGCCCCAGGTCGGGCTCTATGCTCAGCACACAGAGTCTGCTTTAGATTCACTCTCCCTCTCCCTCAGCCCCTCCCCCGACTTGCTCTCATTCTCCCTCTCTCTCTCTAAAATAAATAAACAAAATCTTTAAAAAATATATTCTTGAAGTATCTTTTTCCTTAATATTTAGCTAACTATTTTAGGATAGTCAAAATCTAAACAAATCAGATCTAAGAAAAAATGGAAGCAAGCTAGTAATTTTAATATTTTTTAAGGCTTCTTCCCAAGCATTCTACTAACAAGTAATTAGATTAGGAAGAAGGGAAATCCCTGGGGAGACTGTTAGAAGTTAGTATAAAAATATCAAAACTAATGAGTCATGTTAACATTTGGGTGCAAATATAAGACAAAATTCAACTTTTCCTTATACCATACACTTAGAAATTAGAGAGAGTACTTTGAAAATCATATTACAACTCAGAGTTACCTAGGCCTCCCCATTAAATGTTCTTGCTGTGCATTCCATTTATAAGATCAGACTAGTTCAGGAGTACATGTAGATAAGGAGTACTGATTATGGTGAGTTCACAGGTGTACTCTGCCTATCATTGATGTTTCCTCACATTCCCCTACTGTTAGCTTAATCACATCTTTAATTAGCTCATGACTTCTGTCCAGGCCATTGCTCCTTTAGCTAAATATTAACAGCTATTTGAAAAGGTTTACTTATGTCCTAGACTATTCTTAATTAAAATATAAATTTTTAGTTGAAATAGGAGGTTTCAACTAAGCAACCAGTTTAGAGGTTGTTATATTTACAAGCAAATAGGGTCACAGATATTTTGGAACTGGTTCAGAGCAGGTTGACTCAAGTTGGAAAAACCTATAAAGAGAGGTGAAGGCAGTTACATTTCATCCTGGTAAAGGGGTGGCTTAATGACCGTGTTAGAAAAAGAATGGTAGTCGGAAGGTCTCCATCTATTCTGAGTAAAGCATGCATGCACATACACAAACCTGATTTAAACTATAGCATTACAGATTTTGAATGTCATAAATGAGTTTTGACATGGGGTTATTTAACACTTGTGTGGGTTACTATAAAAAAAAAGTTTATGACAGCTTTCTCTGGTTGCTATTAAAAATAAATTTTCATTTTTTAAAAAATACTTAAGTGTGGCTCTACCTAAATATGGGCAAAAGGACAAGATATTCTTACAAATTTATTTTAAAACCTCTAATTCTATATCAAAAAGCAATCTATTCTTGAGTGTCCAATAGGGTAGCAACTAATCTTATGTGGCTATTTTAAATTTAAGTTAAAATTAAAAATTCTGTTCTTCAATTGCACTAGAAACCATGTTCAATAGTCTCATATGGCTAGTGGGTACTAAACTAGGAAACACAGATATAGAACATTGCCTTATCATTGCTGAAAGTTCTATTGGATACCAATGACTGCACATGCATATTCCAAATGCCTCATAAGTGCTTTGTTAATATATTTATGCCCTCTATTTCAAACATTCTGATGGAAAAATTATTTTTAAAAATATAAATAATCTTTCAACAGCCATATGGAAAGTATATTTTAATCATCAAAAGAATCTGTCTTTAATGTTTAGTTAAATTAGTAACAACAAATAATTTTGTCCTGAAACACCAGTTGGATGATTTGCAAGGGAAATCAGACCTTCAATTACAGCATTTTTACACTTGGCAGCTTCACTTAAACTTTAAAGCATTCTGCTATACAGGATGGTGCTTTGTAAGACAATGTTTAAGGTTAAAAAACATCTGAGGTAGAGTTTTAAAGTAATCATGCATATATTATCATTTATCCTATAAACTTATGAAGTACTCTTAAAATGCCTCTCAACTATAAAATGTATGAAATATTTAAAAGCTCAAAATTTAGGATCTTTTGTCAATTAGAGAACAGTCTTGAATTATTTATATATGTATATGTTTGTATGTAAATGTACATAGATAAATTAATACTGAGTGTCAAGAACAAAAAATAACTGAATAATTTTACATATTTTTGTAAAGAAATAGAATGAATAAATATCTATTTCAACTCCATAATTATTTCTCCATAAACAGTGAAACTAGGGCAAAAAAAAGGAGTTATTTTAATCCAGGATATTAAGAAAACAAGTGATTTGGCTTTGTCACACTTTGCCTCTGAACATACACTCAGCTTCTGTCTTTTTATCTTTAGAGAATTTACACTAGATGACTTTCAAGTGACTTTTAATTATGAAATTCTATCAGGTACAAATAAAACCCTATGATTTTACAAACTGCTACCTATAAACATATAACTTGTCTAAGTCCTTTCCTAGCAAAATAGCTCAACATTCAAGTTAGGGAGAATTTCATAGATTTAAAAGTTTTTAAATAGCTCAACATTCAAGTTAGGGAGAATTTCATAGATTTAAAAGTTTTTAAAAGCAGAGAAGGAAAAGAGAAGAAAAGAAATGTAGCCAAGACTTAAGCCCCATTACTGTGACTTCAGAACTAGCACCTTTACACACAGTGCTACATTGCTTCTCTTTTGTTTCATTAACAATGATGTGACCTATGCTGAGGTAACTGGCATACAGAAACTATTATTAAAAATCAAGCATAGAAAATTGCTAGGAAGGCAGGTGGTTTAGAAAATGATAGGGAAAAAAATCAGTACCAGATCTAAGAATTATAATTCTTCATCTTCACTCTTGGGTACATTATCCCTTTCCACTATACATTATGCTTATCACAAATGCACTGAATTAACTTCAAAACCTAAGCTCTCTTTGAAGATTTTCAAGCAAATTTATCATTTCACTAATAATAAGGAAAGACTGCTAAATAAAGTCACTAAAAGACTGCCAGGAACTACTTAGGACCTTTTAGAGGGCATAATATAAAAGTAATTTTAGAGAAGTCAAGTAATTGAAACTTAAGTGTTAGAAATTTGGAATACACCATTCAACTTGGTAACTAAACCGTCAAAGACAGCAAATTGAAATACTTTGAGAAGGATAAGACCTTAGTTTCTACTTGAAGCTAATGTAATTCTTGGGTTAAAGATCCAAGAAATCAGTGTGAATCACTATGTTCTTAGCATCCTACTACAATGTCACAAGATAATAAAGGCAAAGAGCAAAATGGGCAGATTAGAGGTCATTCTGAGCAGCCCTCTTCCACCTGGCAGGAAAACATACCAACTTTTTTTTTTATATTTATCCTCATGTAATAATGGCATTTTAATTCCAGTCTTTATTAATAATAACAATTACTTTAGCAATAATGTTTTAATCATAGAATTCTATGATTCTGCATAGTAATAAAAAACCTGTGGTTTATATAAAATGGTTCATAGCAGTACATAATTTGTCTAAATTCTTTTTTCCTAGTAAAATGAGGTAGGCCATGTACTTTCCACATATGAGCTCGTAAAATCCTCCTTATTTTCCTGTGAGGTGTCTCTATTTTACGTATGAGGAAACTGAAACCTGGAGAAAATACATAACTTGCCACTGAACACACAGCTAGCAAATGGTTGTAGCCAAGACGTAAGCCCCATTACTGTGACTTCAGAACTAGCACCTTTACACACAGCGCTACATTGCTTCTCTTTTGTTTCATTAACAATGATGTGACCTACGCCGAGGTAACTGGCGTACAGAAACTATTATTAAAAATCAAGCATAGAAAATTCACTTTACTTGATAGCTTTAACAAATCACATCTGATGGATTGATTTCTAAAATATTAATTCAATTTACAAAATTTAAGGGAAAGAAAAAAGAATATGTGATTTGTGGAGGTTCTGCTATAGTTAATGGGAATATCATGAGTATCATGAATGATGCAAAAATATATCTACAGGTATCTCTTTTTATATATGCCTAGCTTATGCATCAAATAGATGCTATTGATGATTTATCTATAATTATAATTTTATACATTAAGATCCAAAAATCTTTAGTGGAAAAACATTCAAATTACATCTTTATCATATTTAAGTTTTCTGGTTTCATTATACCACATCTTGTGTAAAAGAAGTCATAGGACAAAATCTCTTATTATGTATAAAATCAACAAAAACAAACTGTTTCATTTTTTATGTGTTCCCAGTTAATTAACTCCTCTATTAGAGCATACTGAATCCTGGGTACTCAATTACTGACATATATTCTGCTATATATTAGAAAAACTGGGCTATCATACTCCAGAATGACCCTTTCTATTTAAATTTCAGCATACTGCAGAATATTAAACAATTCAAAATGGCTAGCTTTTGAAATTCCTTTGAACTAAAGCACCTTAATTTTTACATATATTATTTTCTAGTACTTCATCTCTTCATAAAGCAACAGAGACACTAGCTGTTTTTTCCATTAGGTTTCTGAATGCCCACAATTTTTTTTAAAAGATTGAGTTTAGCAAAAATAAATGAAAAGAAACTTAGAATGATTTTAATTTTAGAGATCATTTCTTTCAAAGATATGCTTTTCAAGTACTCTTGACTTTTGAACTGTTTTTAATATCAAGTTCTACTTTTGTAGGACTTTCCTTCTGAGCAGTTTAAAGCATTTTATCCATTTTTATCAATGTTTACTTTTTATCAAATTTCATTAAGCAGATTTGGGGGGTATTTTCCAAATCAGATTGTTATCTATTCCTCAATCTTTGGTAAGAGAAATGTGCCAGAAAACCAAAACTGTACAATGCATCAATAAAAAATGTAAATAAAACTTCATTCTAATAGTTCACTTCTACTACTTATACCACATATAGTGACTAATATGTGCCAGGAAATATTCTAACTACACATAGTAACTCATTTAATCCTCATAACACTACCATGAGGTAAGTACTATAATTATTCCCATTTTAAAGACAAGGAAACTATAGCTCAGAAAGGTTAATTGCCTTGCCCAAGATCCAGACCCTAAGTAGTGGAGCCGGGATTCAAACCCTAGTAGCCTACTTCTAGAGTCTAGAAAAGTAACTCTTACTTTATACTGCTTCTTAGAAGAAGTAAGCTGACATACACTGTTAGATCTAAAGCCACACTAATGTTCTGAATTATCTAACTGGTGCCATGGACATATCTTTTACCAGTAAAATTAACTCCAGGGCAACCAAGATCATTTTATTTACCTACACTGAAGTTTATTCTGTGCAATCATTAGCCAGGCAATCACTTATTCATTCACTTAACAAGCATAATTCAAGTGCCTATTGTGTTCCTTACACTGTCCTAAATGATGGGGTGACAACATCCAATATAAGATAAACCAAAGTAGACCTCAAGGGGCTGACTCTACTTCTTCCAAACCTTCCCTGTTGGTTGAGGATTTAATGTATCTTCTAGTATCCTATACCCACACCTTTCAGTGTCCCATGCCTCTCACTTACTGGTCCCTGAATATAGGCGTCATTTTAATCTCTTTCCCTCCACTAACATGTTTAGATTATCCTTTTAATTATCTGAGATCATCATCCAAACTCAGGTCTTTACTAACAATCGCAATCATACTGTTGTAATGGTCATGTGTTTTGTTCTCTGTACACTCAATCTTTCTCTGAAGCACCTATTAACATCACCAATTCCCTACCCAGACACAAAATCTGACTCTCTAGTGATTGTATAATAAGGTTTAAATTTCTTCATGTACTATTAACAAGGTTTACAATCTGATCCCAACCTACCAGTCTTGCCCCCTACCATTTGCTTTACCTGTACTCCAGTCTAAGAAAGCAGGTCTATTTGCAGTTACCTGCTCGTTGCTTGACCATGTTGACATATCTCTTGGCAATGCCATTTTTCTTGGCATTTTTATTGCCAGAAATATCTGCACTAAGAAATCTTGGAAGGCTCAGTTCAGATGTGACCTATTTCATGAAGGCCTCATTAAGCCTACCAGTCAGAAGTGCTCTCTCTATCCTCTGAAGAGTCATAGCTCCTGGTACCCATCACCTGATGCTCACCTGTATTGAGTTATGTGTTCACATTTCCCCTCTTACAGTGTCATATTGCTAAGAGCGGGAAGCAACTTTATTACCTATATGTATATAGACATATATAACATAGGGCCCTTCAGATAGACTAAGTGTCTGTTAAATATTGTCTGAATAACTTAAACTGACTAAAAAAAAATCTTCAGGCCATGAGTCTCTAGATTTGTCAAAAACATGGATATGACATTATCATATTTGCTGTTGTAAAAATATCATGCAGAGAATGGTTTAGAAGGAAGGAAAACTGAAGATAAGGAATTTGGAATGACTTTATATTCACGTTTTATTTAAGGTTAGGTTCTTTTGAAGGTTCTTATTGCTGTTGCAGATATTATTTTTCAATTTTTTTTTTAATTTGAAAGTTAGAGGGCAGGAAGAAATTAAGGAATATGGGGGAAACTTCACTTGTTTTCTAGTGTGAATCAGTAACTCCAATTGGGAGTACTTTTTGACATGCAGTTCCTAAATTCCTATCAGACTTTGACAAGAGAAGCAGTTATGTAAGGGGGAAAGAAAAAAAAAGCCTAAGAGATACGCTATCAATTCACCTCTCTCAGTACTCAAAATCAGTCTTTCAATCAAATTAAGCTACAGAACCTGAACCACATCAGCTGAGAACATCACAGAAATGTTTTCATTGTATTAAGCTTTAGTGTTATTCTTTTAACTTTTATCAAAATTTGTTTTTAAGAAAATCCATAGCTGAAGCATCATCTGCATTTTACAAAGAAACTGCTCATTAAATTATTCCATAATCCCTACTTAACTCAAAATTAGAATATTCTTTAAAATTTTTGCTCTCCTTTCTGAAAACTAGAACTAGGTAACTTCTCTTGCTTTTTTGTTTTTTGACTAAAAGAAATCTCAAAACTTTGATACAGAATTAAAGCAATGTTATAGTTATGTTACTGTATTCACTTCCTCCTCCTTTTTACCTTATTTCTATTTTATTAATCTTAGTAGATATATTCTTCACTGTAAACTACTTCAAATCATTTTTGGGTCTTATTTTTGAAAGCACATTTTCTGAGAATAAATATAAAGGATTTACTCATTCATTTATCCATTTATTCAACAAGTATTTATTATCTGTTTAGATTCTGGGGATAAAACAGTGAGCACTAACAGACCAAACCTTCTACCCTCATGATGTTTATAATTCTAGCTGTGGAACACAGATACTAAATAGGATAAGGCAAAATATATAGAACATTTGATGGAAAATTGTGTTAGAGACGACAATAATAAAGCAGAAAAGGAAGGAGGGAAGGGTTGCGTCCTTAAATAGGAGAAGATGACATTTGCTTAAAGATCAAAAGAGAGTGAGCCACACTGCTATGTGAGAGAAGATTCCTTCTCTCAGAGAATCAAGTTCTCAAGTGCAGAAGGCCTCAAGGACTTGGGTGTTCAAAGGCCAGAGAAAGACCAGGTGGCTGGAGTGGAGTGAAGGAGGAAGAGAGATGGTCTGTTAGGTGAGGGCTGTGGAGACCATTGCCAGGGCTTTAGATTTGATTCACTAAACAAATCAAGAAATATGTTTACTTATTTCAACTGATAGTAAGTGGTGGTTTTTAAATGATGTTTATTTGGAAGCAATGTATTTGCCAATGCACATAAGCAAAATTTGGTACTTTATATGCAGTTATCTAATTTTATGGTATTCTTTTTCTTATAATGTTTCATTAATTCATTTACTCAGCAAAACTATACTAATCATCTATTATGTGCCAACAGTGGTAATATAAAACTATATATATGTATATGAAAAAAATAGTCTATATCTCAAATAAATTCTCAATTTACAACGATAATTATTTGTTACTAAAATATCTCTTCTTAATCTTTTAGGTAAAGGAAACCATGTAAGATGTTTGGGAAAGGGATGATAATTATGTTTGTATTTCAGGTAGATCAATGTGTAGAAGACATTTGAAAGAAGCATGACTAGATATAGGGAGACGAACTAGAAAACTGTAAAAAATGAATAAACACTGAACTAAGATACTAGCAGAGGGTGAGGAGCTAAGTAGAAAGTTACAAGCCATTTTTAGAACAGAAAATTGACAGGACTTTATGACTAAATAGGTGTGGGTGGTATGAGGGGGTATGAATCAAGAATAACTCCCAGTTTTCTAACTCAAACAATTACATAGATGGTGGTTTCAGTTAGTGAGTTCAGTTTAGGACAACTTTGAGATATACTGGTAAGCCATAACTAGCTGGTTGTTGATGCCATGGAAATAACTGACTTAATCCAGAGAAAGTGCTCAATTAAAAGAAGGTCAAGGACAGAACCTCCAGGAATACTAACACTTAATTCATAGGCAGAGAAAGAGTTGCTCATAAAAGGGACTGAAATAAATAAACAGACAAGAAGGTTTTCATGAAAGCCATATGGGAAGAGAGGTTTTATGTTTTACCATATTGTAGCCTTTGTCTACGCACAGCGGCAAACTCAATATGATTATTCATGTAGCTATTATAGTGATGTTTACATGAAGCATTTGAGATCAAGGGTGCCCAGTTATTCAATTTGTAAAGATTATCAGAGATTAAAATAAATAGATCCTCCTGAATATAAAATATGTTATATATATATTTTATCATTGCTGTTGATTAAACATCCTAAAAAAAATTCCTGAAGTTAAAATACATTGTAAAGTAATTTCTCTCATTCCTTTAAATGTAGTCACTTCAATGTGCTCTTAAATATTTTAGTTTACTAAAAACCAGTTACTACATATCAATTGATATCATTTCCTATAGAGAAAAGCAGCAGTGCTACAGAGGTGAAAATATATGCTCAGGAATTAGAAAATCCCAGGCTACTGTATGAGCCCTGAAAATCACAATCACCTAAGAAAATGAGATTAATATACATTCTGATATCATCGGGATTTAAATAAATTATAACACCAGTGAACATTAATGGAAGCCCAATGCTTTAAAGAAAACACAAATCTGTACAAATAGCAAGTAGTATGTTTATCTTATAAGATCTTTCACCCAAGTATTTGTTAACCTAGAAGTGCTTAAAACATTTCCCTGTAACTTCCTAAGATGGGGAAAACTATGAAAGAGTTAACTGTCTAAAATCAATACCAGGTCATTGGTAGAACCAGAATTTCAACTGGAGGTATTTTTTTAATTTTTCTCTTTATATTCTATGATAGTTAAGTCTTTAAAAGTAAATGTACAATAATGAAAACATCAATATACACCTTTATATAGTATGCATTGCTATAATAATAAACATAAATTTAGTAAAAAGGAATGAATTACTTATAGAAGTCTAGATAATATTTAACATGAAGCTGAAGTCATTTTTGAGAAGACTCACAATAGATATTAATTTTTCAGACATGATCGAAAATTGGAATCTAAAGTGTAGGAAATTCTTGATAGAAAGGATTTAAGAGGTTGCTGTATCAGCAGATATGTTCTTTATTTTTACAGCATTTCTACCTGTCCTTTGCTCTACAATAACATATGAACAAATGCCTCACAGTGAGGTTATTATGAAACCATAAACTATACTATTACTATACTTAACATTATAACCAAAATTACAACTTTGCAAATTGTAACTAGAGGAAAATTACAGGTTATTCCAAGTGTACCAGACATAAAGAAGAGTGTAGCAGCTGTTAGCAATCCTGATATTATACCTTATAAAATTATATTTTCAGTTAACATAATATAAAATTATATTTTCAGGTTATTATTCATTCTAAGAAGTTTTTCTGGAGACAAACATTTCCCTGTGCATCAGATAGAGCCTAGTATTAGAAAAGCCTACTCATATAAGTACATTTGAATGTTCTGGAACTGCACATGAAGTATATGGTGCCACTTAATTAAAGATATAATAACTAAATAATTATGCCTACATTCACCTAAGCATAATGCATAAGGCTAATTAGAGACTTTTTTATATTAATATTTGTTGTGTTTAAAATACAATTATTGGATATCTAGCTCAGCACCATGAGAGAAAAAATATACAGAAGTCAGAAATGGAAAGTTACTAAAGGCAGGAGAGAACTAAAATATCATGCTAGAACACCAGTAGCCACGCGAACAGTTGGATAAGTCAAGCTGAAGAATCCATCCCCAAAATGCACCTGCAAATCTCACTGAGCAGGGAGAGCTTACTTAGCCCACTGCTTCAGAGATCATTTCTTTATTTAAAAGATAATTATTGATTGTTCTAATATACATTAATTTATCCAGAATCATTACAAATCTATCTGAATACCTATGACTTTGGTCTGAATATCTATGGCCTAGAATACTTTAAGACAGCCAACCCACCACACTGTCATAAAACATACCAACTGCCCAGCGGGCTGTCAGTGCCTCAGAGAAGTCACCCTGTCTTCCATATGCTGGTCAAATTGAAGGTTAGTGACACTCCATGTCCATTCATCATTACTTTTAAGTAGTATAATGAGATCAGTAATAGCTCTAACAGTGTTTGTTATAACAACAGCATTTTTCACCCCTACTTTTTGCTTCAAAAGGGAATGTTAAATGAAGGAAAATAAGCTCTAGTGTTGTCCTTTAACTTTTTGAGGACATTGGCACTCTGTGAATTTGGTTTCTTGGTCTACATCTGGTCCTAAGGATTCCAGATAAGATGCTTTAATGTGCCAAAGTTGTCAGGCATTTCTTCATAAATCAATAGCATGAAATTGTGTGATGGAACAAGGACACCATCATTAGTAATTGGGTAAGAATTGTGTTGTTTTCCCAGCTGATAGGCGGGCCACAGAAAAAAAATCAAATATTTCGGATGCAAGGCATCCTACTTGCCATCACAAATTTGATTTGGGAGTACCATGAAAATGACAAGCCAGCATGCTGTTTCTTCCCCTCTGATATTTACTCTCTTTCACCCCCTCTTCCTCAGTTTTTATGGGTTCTTTTGAAAAGATGAGATGGAATTTTTTCCTTGCTGGATTAAAGAAATAATATGTCTATAATTTGAAACAATATGCAATTGTGATATTGTTAAGATGTTGACAGCGATGCAAATTAAGACATCTGAGGCTTCTCAGTAAATGCACTAATAGAAAGCGTTAGCCAACAGAGTTAACCAATATGGTAAAAAAAAAAATGAATCATGGAGCATCACAATAAAAGTAGAATCCATGCTCTGTCATATTTAAAAATATATATACTGTGAAATGTTAAATTATAAGCACACATCAGTTCAACATAGCAAACATTCATTTCCATAAACCAAAGATACAAAGATGAAAAGACCTAGATTGAGCTTTCAAGGAGTTTTCAATCCTTCTGAAGAGACAAATATATAAGCCACTAAGGATAAGACAGTATAAATATTTTACATATTTTTTTAGATTTAGAAATATTGCATAAGAGAAGCAGCAGATATTTTTCTAAACACAAATGAAAACACTTCGACTTTTATTGTTACTAAGGCTAAGTGTTATTTGAGCCATGGAGACACTCAAGGTATTTTAGTTGGATAAACAGAAAATTACAGCACACAGTCACACAGTCTGCCTGAGAGCTGCGGTGTTGAGGCAAAATGGTTCTTGACCATGTTTTGCCAGAGCAAATCAACAGTACAGAAGTGAACCAAACTTGTAAGAAAAGATTTGCTGAGCTATGATGAGCTAACACTTGAATGTGAAACTGCGGTGGCTTTATGGAGAGTTCAGACTCCCCAAGCTGCCCCCGGGGACTTTGTGTTACCTGTGTTCTTCCTGTAAATAATACAAACTACTTAGTGGATGCCAAAAGTTATATGAATGTTCAATAGTATTTTTCCCAAACATATTTTTTATACATCACCAGAAAGGATATTGGAAAAGTAATCTCCATCAATTTTTATATGCCTAAAGCTTTCTTCTAGTCCCCTTTTCTATCCATGAAACAGTTTCTAGACACAGTTTGGAAAATAAGTACAAGAATTTAATGATGCTTAAAAGCTATAGAAATTAAATCCCAGCTGTATTGCCATTTTCAGACTCATGTTTTTGGCTATTTAATACCTTTAAGCTTTAAAATTTACATATGTCTATTAATTAACTCAGCAATTCTTTCATTCAAATCAATAAAACTAAGTGTCTATTACTTGTGAGGCCTTGATGACTCACTGATGAATAAGATAATATCGTACCCCCCAAAAGCTTAGAATCTAGTAAGGAGACGAAGACATTTGTCTTCATCCAAATAACCACAGTAAAGCACTGTAGCTGATATAATGTATTAGGTGCAGGGTGCCACAGAAGGTAAGGTTATAATGATTAATTCTCTCCAGTAAGATCGGGATCAGCTTCATAGAAAAAATAATGCTTTTGCTTGGGTACCGAAAAGCTTATGAGGGTAAAACAACAAGATGCACTGGACAAACACAGTAGTTTGATAAGACGTAAAGTGACCTTAAGGTGCATAAGAAATGGGGTTGAGAGATAGGAAAGGACCTATATGTTAAATTAAGAATTTAGACTTTTCACACAAACATAGGACACTATGAAATGGGAACAAGAAAGGATTTGGGGACAGAAGCTCTAGAATGAATTTTAGGTATACATTAAAAAAGAAAGAACCTGGATTTTTGGGAGGCCAATTCGGGGATTATTACAACAATGTGAATGAGAAGCCATGAGGGTTAAACCAGGGAGGGCAGCCCAGTGATGAAGAGTCAGAGAGAAATGATGTTTGAGAGGTAGAATGGACAGAACTTTCTGTCAGTTAGATGTGATATGTGAATAAAAGAAGGGAATTACCACCTAAGTTTCTGATTTGGGTTAGCAATTGGATGATGGTATCACTGGGAGATAAAGGGAATATCATATGATTTAAATTGCAGATGTGTTGAGTTTGCCATGTCTTCTAAGCATGTGGACTTTTAGGTCTGGAGCTCAGAAGAGAGATTTGGAGTCATCAATACGTAAGACACAGTTAAAGCATAGAAGTGATCAAAGAGTCTGAATAAGGGACATGGGTGAGAAAAGGTAAAGAGCAAGGCCCTGAGGAATGCCCAATACTTTCAGAAGATGGGGGAGAAAAGGACTGGGGCGGGGAGAGAAGGCCACTGAGAAGGGAAAGTCAAAGAGGCTGGAAAAAGGCAAGAATCAGGAAACCATGAGGAAAGGAAGAGGTGGTTGACAAATTCAGTTGCCTTGGGGAGAAAAAGAATGAAGACTGTTAGGAGTTTGTTAGATTCAGAAACCAAGAAGTCTCCCGCTGTCCACTGTCAGTGTTAGAGTAAATAAAAGTGAAGGCCTTTGATTCCAGTGAGAATGTGAGGAAGAGGAGGTAGATCAAGGAAAATGGACTGAAGGGTTTAGTCTTTCCCAGACAAATTTGAATACACATATTCAAGGGCTATACGAAAGGTGCCAAATAAAGTGAAATCTGAGCAGCCACGTCCCAGGCCCAAAGCAGTCAGCAACTGGAGAAAGCACAGAAATACAGGTTAAAGAGGAGTTAACTAGTGTTAGCCAGGCAGAGGGAAGTCAGAAAAGACATGTATAAATTACCTGTAGGTATGAAGGCCGAGAGTTGAGGGATTTCATACCTCAGGGCTCCATTTTTTTCTGTGAAATAACACCAAGGTGTACTGCCAAATTTCTCCCTACATTTTACATACCTGAAGTGTGCCAAGGACACTGGATATGGCAACAACCCAAGGGTCTTTCTTAGATTATCTATACAATCTCTAATCACTAGAAATTTATTCCCTTATGCTCAGTAGCAAAGTGATCATGGAACCAAGGTAACAATGGTCCTCTGTTCAATTAGCCAAAACACACCACTGAAACCCTTCTGGTGTCCCACACAGAGAAATGGTCTAGGAAAAAACTTTCCTAAGAAAGATTTTCCTTCTTAACTGTCATTTATCTCTTTTCTTCCTATTTCTTCTAGCAAATGGTTTATTTGAATGAATTTTCTTCTTAACCTGATGCTGTAACACCTCTGGATCTCACATCTTTCATCAGACTCATTGATGTGCTGTTGACTGAGTCTTGCCAGATCATTAACAATGATTTTTTAAGAACAGTTAACACCAATTCTTGCCTATCCCTCACTCTCTCACTGCTCCATAAGAGAATCATCAATCTTTATGTCTTTTCATCAATCATTGGTATTTTTGCTTTGTTCTTTCTGACAGTTTTCAGTCAATGTGACTGAGTTTAATGCATGCCAGCTCAATATACAGATTAATTGTGATATATTGGTGACTACTTTCTCTGTTTATTTCCATGATACCAAATGTTCGGTTTTGTAGGCAATTTAACAGTTGGAGATTTTTAATGTAAAAATAATCTAAACTATTTCCTTTTGTTTAAAAATCGGGGAGTATCTGGAGCAGAGGTGGTCTCTGAATTTTTCAAAGCATTTCAAAGATAAGAAAGAAAATACTGGTTTTGGATCTCTTTGACATATAATATTTAATCTGATTTTTTACACAGAGAAAAAAAAATTATACAGTTTAGAATTTTATCCATGGTGCTTCCAAGTGCTAAATAGGCTATAGCCTATTTAGAAAGCAAAATTCACTGGCAAGGAGACCAGAAATCTATTTGATTCCAATCTAACCCACACAGTTTTGTTAATTTATCTTCAAATAAATGGAGGGGGAGAGGGTCGTGTTATTTCAAACCCTTATTTAAGGGTTTATTTCTTATAGAGTTTTTAAATTACCCAGCGTTGTGATTGGGGGATATAAAGCAGCATTAACTTGTCAGAAATTAATGAAAATCTGCTTTTAAGAATAGGACAAATGGAGTCAAAGTGGAAGGTCCAAGAGTAAAATGCAATGTTAGAAAGATCATGTTTGATGCTACCTGGAAAGTTTCCCAGATTCTCTATGTAGCTAATCTCTGTGAGTGTTCATTATGAGAGGTGATAGCTGTCTCTCTGGCCCAGAGTCAGGCTTTGTCTTATTCTTCATTGAAACTGCTTATCTTACACTAGGTTTATGAAATGAATACAAAAGCTATGATAACTTCTGTTTTTAATGACTTGCACAGATTTTTTAAAAGGACTCATACAGATAATGAGGATAACATAAAAGATATTTTTCTCAGGGAAAAGCATGATTAGGCATAGCACAGTGGAACGGTCACAGTCTTTAAAGCCAAGAAAACACTGAATCTAAATCTCAGCAACTTCAGCTCTTCCACTTTCTAGTTTCATGACTTCAGGTAAGTTTTTTTTTTTTTTTTCAGTTTTTTGGAGCCACTAATTCCTCAACTGTCAAAGTGGGGATAATTGGACTTACCTCACCTGGCAACTGTGAAAACTATGTGAAATTTGATACCTAAAGCACCTTGCCCAAAGTCTGACAACATATAGTAGATGCTCAATAAATGTTAATTTGACCCCTAGCACAACTCTCATCCTATTGATGTCAAATATCAAAGATTTGAATGTATATTTTTTAAAGATTTTATTTATTTATTTGAGAGAGAGAGAGAAAATGAGAGAGAGCACGAGAGGGAAGAGGGTCAGAGGGAGAAGCAGACCGCCTGCTGAGCAGGGAGCCTGATGCGGGACTTGATCCCGGGACTCCAGGATCATGACCTGAGCCGAAGGCAGTCGCTTAACCACCTGAGGCACCCAGGCACCCAGAACTGAATGCATATTAAAGACCACCAGATATATGATGCTAACTTGTTTACTTGTAAATGTAGTAAATATTAAAACATACAAAAATATTCTATTCCCTTTCTGGACTGTGGCCTTTGTTGTTTTTAAAATCATTCTACCAACTCTTATTGAACTATAAAATAGCTAATGCACTTTCACTTCAGAGACCCTATTTCATTTTCTTAACCTTAAATATTGTCTGCCCTTTTTACTCGTTAGTTTACCATATGCTTTATACAATTTTCATGTCAGGACCTTGTTGCTACCATAAGTCTAACATGACAGGTTTCAACTTTCAGCATACGAGGGTAGATGTGAGAAAACAGCTTTTGATCACTCAGTTTTCTCTCCCAGAATAACTGGACCAAGGATTCCCAACATATACAACTTCTTATCTAGCCTGACTTCAGTTAACTCCAAAAATGTATGCTGCTATAATCTCCTCATGGAGGCACAAGGGAAAAAGGCGAAAGAGGAGGAAGATAACTTCTTTTCACTCCATTGATAAATACCTTTTTTATCAGCATCCATTGTTGGCATTTTATACATCTATAACTTCCACCACCTTAATAAAACTTCGGGAAAAAAAATCAAATAGCTTCAGCAGAAAGGACTAGAAGCATTGTACTAAAGATATTAAACATTGGGACTGGAGAAGATAAATGCACTTTGTCTCCGTTATCCATTCTAAACTCCATTTCTGAATAAGCAGAAGTAGGGAGTCAGATTCTGAAAGGCTTCTGGACCCTGAATGCATAACCCAGTAGGTCAATGTACATAGCCAAAAGACTTTCCAAAAAAGGGATTTGGGGGAAAAACCAGAGTCAAGAATGAAACAAGCAGCCCAGCAGAAGCATCCATCAAATGGGGCTTGGAAGATCCTTTAAAACTGGGCATAAAACAATGAAAATAGAATCCAGATATATCGGGGAGAGAAGTGGGCCTGAAACAGAAAGAAGACAAACTTGTGTGTGTTCACATGTAAAATAGGGAGAGGGTAGTGATTTAGAGTGCCAGCTTCAGAGTCACAGGGTTCAAAACCCTGACAGCTAGTACACCAGCTACTTACTTCATCTTGCTGAGTTTCAGTTTCTTAAGATGTAAAATTGGTACAATTGCTCCTACCTTACTAGGATCAATATGAGGGTTAAATATATTTAAAACATTTAGCATAATGTCTGGCCCTTACTAAGTTTTTGATAAATGTTAGCTAATATTATCAGGTCCACTGGAGTAGTTAATAGGACTTTTTAGGTAAGCAGACAGGAATTCAAGGCCCAGAGACAACTGGGGCACTCTCTTCCTTTGGCATCAGTGGCTGGATAGAGAAAAGAGGCCAGGGGTGCACAAGGAAGAAATAATTACAAATTGGGATGGAGGATACAGAGGGGAAAAAGGAACGGTCTCTTGTTTACAAACACTGCCCCACTGAGCCATGTATTCAGGATCCAGAAACCTTGCTTGGATCTTACTCTCTACTGCTTATCCAAAAACTTAGACAAAGGATAATGGACAAATGCTCAGGCAGTGCACTTATTTTCTCCTGCTCAAATTTATAGTATCTCTATTGCAATGCTTCCATTCCTTTCTGCTAAAATTGTTTTAAAATTTTTCTGGAGTCTGATTAGAGTGGTGGAGGCTCTGTGTGTAAAATGATGATACCAAATGCTTATCATGTAAGGCGTTAGTCACTGGGACGAAGGACAGGTATGTGCGTCTTCTTTCCAGGAATCCCCTTGTGCTTTAGAAGGAAACTGTGGCAATGTCTCTTAGCTTGCAGTTAGCTGAAGTTAACTCCAGGAGAAAAGACACAAAACAAGAGGGAAGAAATGAAAGGAGAGTGCTATGCATGAAAGTAGACCACAAAGGAAAGAAATTGATGTGGAAATATTTAAACATAATTATGGGCAAAAGTGTGACAGCATTACACTTAAACCTGCTTGACACAGGGGGAATGGGGAGTAAAAAATAACCAGGGAAGGGGCGGCTGGGTGGCTCAGTCGTTAAGCGTCTGCCTTCAGTTCGGGTCATGGTCCCAGGGTCCTGGAATCGAGCCCCGCATCGGGCTCCCTGCTCCGTGGGAAGCCTGCTTCTCCCTCTCCCACTGACCCTGCTTGTGTTCCCTCTCTCGCTGTGTCTCTCTCTGTCAAATAAATAAATAAAATCTTTAAAAAAATAATAATAACCAGGAAAAGGGGAGCGAGCCTGGGTAGTTCAGTTGGTTGGGCATCCAACTCTTGATTTTGGCTAGGGTCATGATCTTGTGGTCATGATCTCAGGGTTGTGAGATCAGGCTGTGTGGGGCTCAATGCTCAGCAGGGAGTCTAGTTGAGATTCTTTCCCTCTGTCCCGCACCCCTGCAAACATGCCCACCCATACTCGCTCTCTCTCTCTCTCTCAAATGAATAAGTACATCTTAAAAAAAAAAAAAAACAGAAAAATGTTTGCTTCTAATCTGGCCACTTCTCTATCAAAATTCAATTCTTGTACCTTCTCCTTCAATTTAGCCTCAAAAATAGATTTTAAAAAAGTGCCAAAAATCCAAGGTACTTCTAGGAGTTCCCATATGTTCATGAAAGAAATACCAATACATTTTCAAATGCTAAAATAATCAGCCTAAAAGCTTTTTCATTTGATTAAATTAATATTTTCTTTCCTGGCTTTCAAAGGTGGCTTTCTCCATATTCCTTCCCCACCATGATAATATATTCTCCTAAAAATAAAAGCTTCACCCAGTCTTCCCACTCTTAGTTCAATGTCATCCTAAAACAAAAACAAAATATGGCCCTAAAAACCTTCTGTACTGAAAAAGAATCTTGGATTATTGGATGAGTGGTCTAAAGTAGTGAAGTAATGTTGAATAGAGGGAATATTACATTGTCAGGAAAAGTGAAGGATATATTTTTTTCTAGGAATGAAAAACTTGGCAATTTGCTATCTTAAGAAACCTCCTCTCTAATCAGGTTAACCTGAACTCAACCAAGAAATAAGATAAAATAATTTAAAAAAAAAAAAGTATCCTCCTTTCACTGTCTTCTTCCTTTCCCTACCTTTATCTGTGCCCTGCTATGTCCACGGAGAGCAAACAACAAAAATAATAGTAGGATTAACCAGAAAGACACTACTTGAGGAAAATCATGCATATAAACAAGCAAATTGTGCCCAAATTCTGGCAAATCAAGGAATATCTTCAAATGCATCTAAAAGCCAGTCTATATGATTTTACAATGCTTTAATAATTAATACTTAATATTCTTAAGAAAACAAAGCCAGTATGGCTTCCTGCAAGATGATCAACACCAAGTCCCTCATTCTACTTGTATTTAGCATAAATAAGGAATGAAGATTTTAATCCACTGAGAGGTACAAAGCAGTAGTGGATGCAAATTAGGAGTAGAGAATATATTATACTGCAAGTATACCACAAGTTACTATAATCAAGGGGGAAAAATGAAAATATTTTGAGGACTAATGATACACATGATCACAACACTCAAACACTGAAAATCACTCCTTCCTTGGATAATTATGATACGTTGTACTGTGAGAACTTCAGAGTATACTGTGAAGCACTGCACAGCCCTTACAATAAAATTCCAGGATCAGACATCAAAAAGAGGTGTATGATATTTTTGTTTGTTTGTTCATTTGTGTTTTAGTTTCTACACGTAAATGAAATCATATGATATTTCTCCATCTGACTTCACTTCGCATAAAATCCTCTAGATCCATCCATGTTGTTGCAAATGGCAAGATCTTTTTACGGCCACATAATATTCCATGGTGTGTGTGTGTGTGTGTGTGTGTGTAAAACACACCTTTCTCGGGTGCCTGGGTGGCTCAGTTGATTAAGCATCTGACTCTTGATTTCGAGGCAGGTCATGATCTCAACATAATGAGATCAAGCCCCGCACCAGGCTCCATGCCGCATGGAGCCTATTTAAGATTCTCTCTCCCTCTCCCTCTGTTCCTCCCCTGCTGCTCACATCATCTCTATCTTAAAAAACAAAACAAAACAAAAAAACAAACAAAAAAAAACTTCCTTATCCATTCATCTAGGAACACTTAAGTTTGCTTCCATATCTTGGCTATTGTAAATAAACAATGAAAAGCAGAATCAGACTTATAAATACAGAGAACAAGCTGATGGTCGCCAGAGGGAAGGGAGTGGGAGGCTGGGCAAAATGGGTGAAGGGGAGAGGGAAATACAGCCTTCCGGTTATGGAATGAACGAGTCAGGGGAATAAAAGGCACTGCATAGCAAATACAGTCAATGATACTGTAATAGTATTTATGGTGACAAATGGTGGTTACACTTATAGTGAGCACAGCATAATGTACAGGGAAGTTAAATCACTATATCATACACCTGAAACTAATATAACACTGTATATTAAATAACTATATTAACTAACTGAAAATAAAATAAAAACAAATAAACTGAAATAACGAAAGAAAGAAAGGAAAGAGAGAAAGGAAGGAAGGAACGAACGAACGAACGAACGAAGGAAGAAGGGGTATATGATAAAATTAGCAAATTAGACAATAGAAAATGCCAAAATGCCAATAATTGAACTTTCTCATTACTAATAACTGTGGCATTTCAAAAAATTAATAATAATATAGTATCTTACTATTGTTTCTAGCTCATCCCATGATATTCTACAGCACTTGTTTTAAAAAGTTTTATCCTCTGCTAAAGTTTCACTTATACAAACATATTTATTCTTCAATACTATCTCCTTGTAATAGGGTTAAATATTTCTCTATCAAAAAAATTATGAACAAAACTGGATTTTTTTGTATTTTTATCTTAAAACAACAATCAAAAAATGACATTTATAACTTGTGGTCTGTTGAGTAAAATCAATAAAAATCAGTAATCATTCCATGTAAGAAAATGTTAGGCTACTAAGTGAGGTAACATCATTTGGAGAAAAGAGGAAGGAAAAGAGGATAAAGGTAGAAACAGGAAGCAGGTGCCATTTGTTTCTACACTGATCATGGAGGTTGTGCCTGATGAGGGAATAGGGGTATTACCGCTCAACGAATTCAACTAATGATGAGGGCTCAACAAAACTCCAGTGATAAGGAAAAAATGTTAAATCTGAAACCCTGTTATAAAAAAAAACAGTTATTTATAAGATTGTACAAAACATAAATTGAATCTATAAGCCACATACAACTATCAGTATAATTACTCTGTAATCAGAATATATCCTTGAGCCAAAGCATATGTCTGTTTCCTACTACAGGAATTTACCCACTTGGTTTACTAGTAGCTAATTCTACCAAGGTTTAGATGACAAAATTTCAAAGGTTTATTTCACCAGGATGTTTGCATTGTATGTGAAGAAAAAAGAAAATAAACCCAAAACAATAGTCAAACAAAAACATGAATTTTCAATGACGGAATTTCAAGAACGAAATAATCTCTGAGAAGCTCAAGTCACCCCACATAGAAAACTGCCTCTTTGGCCCCAATCTATATAGAAAATCAATGATGCACAGATTCTATGTAGTACTAAGAGTGCAAAGGTCAAAGTTATATTTCAATGTGAGCATGTTATTATGATATATATTTTAATAATACATATGAACACATTTGACACTAGTACCTGTTGTTCTAAGCATTAGTCTTAGCATATGGTGAATTTCATATTTAGAAATCCCTAAGCAGCTTTAGAATTAAGAGATGTATTACTTGTAACTTACCCTTAAACACATTATTTAATGCAATCTCTGTTTATAAATTACCAGACTCTGATCTCATCAACTCATTGATTGTGACTAGACATACAAAAATTTCTCATAATTTTAAAGATTATAAAATTAGTATACATTTCCTCCTTCTGATTTCCACTGCCAAGATCTCTTGCACTAAGCTATGATGCTCTGTTGCACATACTGCATGCAGAATGCATGAAAAACATGCCAGGAAGAATCTGCAATGCAGATAAGAGGGAGGCATTATCCTTAATTTGCATATCATGCCACACACAGTAACTGATTTGTCAAATATCAAACAATTTACATATTCTAGGCCTTCTTCCCTCCCTTTCTTGCATATTAGGCTTACTTTTTTTTTCTTTTTTCTTTTGAACTGAATTTTATAGAGGGGAAAATATATCTTTAGCTAAGCTGATGTAATTTAGAAATAGGAGTATTAGATTTCTCCAAATGACTTAAGAATATTAGAAAAGAAAAAAAAAGTGCACCTTCAGGTTAGATTGCATAATGGATATGGAGCTTAAAAGGCAAGCTCTGACTTCGAGAATTAAATTTAGCCTGCTAGTTTCTGCAGTGAAACGTAAGACCACCTTCCCTCAGCAGCTCGATGGGGGAGACATTGTTCTGCTGTCTTTCCAGGCTTTTTTGTACGCTGAGGCTGACGTGATTCCCCAGACTCATGTCCTGCACAGAATTTAAACTACTTTTGTGAGTAACAGCAAAAGGAATTTATTGACTTCCTCTCGGACTGAAAGCAAAAGTGACCACTTGCATCAAATTATGCACTTGGATTTTTAACTTATTAAAAATGGGGTGGGTTGTGATTGATGTTGATTTCTATTCAATGGTCTTATCTATTCCAATATTTTAGGATCTTAAAATGTTTATGCAAAGCTTTATTTGGATTACTTACATGTCTGCAACTGTTCTTTATTTGCCAAGGTGACAGCACAAATCACATTATTTGCAGAGGTAGGGGAGTCTTTCCCACAAATCAGCCCCACAACAATAACAAACATTTATTTATTGAACTCTTGGAACAGCTACAAAGAAATATAAGACACAGTTTCTGTTTTCAAGAACCTTATAACACAGGGAGATAAAATATTTACAAATACAATTAACCAATAAAGAAAGACAGTGATACAAGCTATGTCTCAAAGGCAAAATCATAGTAGAGATTCTGCCCTCACAGGAATGAGATCTCATTACCTGGGTGACTTACTATTCTTCTGGTTTTCAGTCTCTGAAATGCATAAATTGGACAAGATTATCTCTAAAGTCTCTCCCAACCTAGAAGTCTTAAAAACTTAATATCTAGTCATCTACCCTAAAGTGCCTTCATAATTTTACTCTGTGTCTTATCCATAGCAATCTAAGGCAAAGGGAAGTCAGTGGCCTCCAAAAGACATCCCCATTTATTTATTTTCTCTTAGACATTTTTAACAGTTCATAGATCAAGAAGGAATGCCAACCAATTTCTTCACATATCTACATACAAGAGGAGTGAACTACTAATTATCCACATACAAATTATATGCATTGCTGTCTATCCACAGTTTTTTTAAGATTTTATTTATTTATTTATTTATTTATTTGAGAGAAAGACAGAGAGAACGTGTGTGAGCACAGGAGTTGGGGGCGGGGCAGCGGGGGAGGGAGAGGGAAAGAGAGAAAATCCCAAGCAGCTCCATACTGAGTTCTAGCCTGAGGTGGAACTTGATCTCATGACCAAGATCATGATCTGAGCCGAAACCAAGGTTCAGATGCTTAACTGAGTGAGCCACCCAGGCACCCCATCCACACAGTTTTTAAATGTAATTTCATTTGAAGGGGACATTGAGAGTCTAATTTTTAGACAAAGAAACAAGCTTATGTAGTGACAAATATTGGAGTTTTTCTCCTTGGCAGGCCTTGTACTCTATGTACCTAACCCTGTGTTTGAGTTCTCAAAAAATGTGCAAAGGGATACACCAGCCAAATAGTCAATTTTTAAAAAAATTCCTGAGATGATATTGACAACTCCAGCGGCCCTGTACAGATTATCAAGGTGAGATAACACAGAACAGTCCTTCAAACTCATTCACTACTTTCTCCCTAAAAGCCCTAAACAGCCAACACCTTGCTCTCCATTCTCCTGGACTCCCACTCGCTTGGCATCTCTTGGCCCCATTAAAACAAATGAGACTTCCCAAGCAAAAATTGTTCTAATCCAAATTGTACTTCCCAAAGTCTTACAGCCCAAAACACCACAGCAGAGGGCACATGGGGACCAAAAAAGAGAGCATTATCATAAATCCCTTCACTTCTTCCACTAACAGATTTCTTTCCTCAGCTTGTGGCATTGTTCCAAACTGTTTCATTATGGGTCCTAAATTATACTAGGGCCTCTCTACTAAGTGGCTGAGGTGAAGGGAGACGGAGATGATGCTAACAACTAAGTGACACAACTAGTAAATTGCAGTATGAACTAGAATCCACATTTTGTGACTTGCTGTACACTGTTTTTTCTTCTCATTTTGCTATCACCGTAATTAAAAGCCATTCTTCCCTAGAAATTTTAATGTTACATAAAATAAAAAGTATCTTTCCCTAATCTGCTACTTTAAATAATATGCAAAGTTTCCTAGACATTAGGATATTTGATTTTTAAACAAAGCACACTGTCATACATTATGGATCAAAAATCTCAAACTGACTACTGTAACAAGGTTCAAACTTAAATTCAACTGATACATTTCAAGTTTTCACATGATGGTGCAGCCTGTCAGCCAGAGAGTTTTGCTGTTACAAAACAAAATCCGCAAATCTTTTCTCATATTTTGTTCTTGCTATTTTTTTGTTGATATTAGTTCTAAATGTAAGTTTTATAAATTGTAAATATGATACAGTTGAAATAATAGTACTCCTTTGGCATGCCTAAAGTGGCCAACCATTCATCTCAATAGGATCTTCATTGCACTTAAGTTGTATATGCTTAAATTGACTATGTATTTAAGATGTGATGAAAAATAACATATAAAACAGGTATATCAAAAACTAATGATGTAATGTAGGGTGATTAACATAATAAAAAAATTTTTAAATTTTTTTTAAAAAGTAAAAAATACATAAAAATAAGAAAAAATTTACACTTTGAATATTTTACTGTTTTCATTAAATTAAAAAAAAAACTATAAAAATACCAAAAAAAAAAAGGTATAGAAATTTATTCTAGAGCACATACAAAATGTTAGAGATGCACCAACCTCTAAAACAGGAGCTTTGTAATAATGCTTTATAACAATAATAATAAAACTACTTTATCATAATATTGTTTTCTGGGAACCAGCCATCACTTAGAATATTAACATTTATTCAACAGTCACACAATTAACTTCAGCATAAGCAGGAAAAAAGACTTCTTAAATACTATAATGTAGTGTTTCCCAAATATGTCAATCCTAAAATTCTACAAATACAAATATAAAGCATATTCTCTGAAAAAATCTCATTCCATTGATCTGAGGAGGGATGGAAGAAATATGAATTTCTAAAAAGTGTCCCCAGTAATTCTTATCTGGCAAAGCTTGGAGAACATCATGATAATGCATTCAAAGCCAAATGCTAAGAATTTTAGATTATATTTACCAGGCTACCCATCAGTCAGTATCTATATGCATATCATTTGAAGAAGCTTGAAATAGAAAATATTTCTTTCATTATCTAAAATACAAGCAGCATAAATTCATTTATTTTCATCATAAGCACTTTTTGCTCTTTGAGGGTGCCCTTCTAAATTGCAAATACCCTGGAAATGTTACCAGTGGATATCTTTGGAGAATTAGATAACAGTTCTTGAAGAGCAAAGACAAATATGAAAACAATGGGTGGTGGCAGTCAGAGGGGTGAAAAGAACTCTGTGGAAAGAACTGCAAGGGGAGTTGACTGTTTCCCATTGAGATTAATCTTTTAAAACCAAAACAAAATCTAAGTGCCACAGATTTAAAGGAACATGAGTTTATGTATGACTTTCCTAGAAAGGGTTATATAATCATGACCATCTCCGTAAAGGTGGGTGAGAATTTAACTAACCTTCCCGAATATCATGTCAACAGCACATCTTAGAAACAGTAACTCCCTCCCCCACATGACCTGTATATCTTCAAAATAATCAACTAGCCAATTTCCCTAAATTTGTCCCTCTTCACAGATTCTAGACACTTAATATTTACAGCTTCAAGGCTGATACCCATGGCCCCTCTGTATTCTGCATCTTCATATGAGAAGGTGGTGATGATTCAGAAAGTACTTCAAGGTCAGTCAATACCCCTTGGCTATAACAATAATTTTGATAATAAAGAGGATATAACCCCCCAAAGATATATATTTGTCACCAGAGTTGAGGTATAAAAATTTATTCTAGGACATAAGGAAGGAATATATAGAGTAAATTATTGAAATTTAACAAAAACATAGATGTAACCAAGGGTCACAAAGGGTCTTCAACAGTAAACTCAATTATTATGTAAAGTTAAGTGACCAACAGGATTGCAAGATCACACCACTGATCCACCAAGCAAATCTTAGCTGTGTATTCAGTCTCTGGCCTAATGACTTATTATAGCATGAATTTCCCCAAAATTATACTAATAGAGGCTAACAGTTGTAACTTTTTAAAAGTGAATGATTGGCTACTAATACCTTATAGATTCTTTAATAGAAAACGGCAATGCTCAAATGATTAACCCCTTTCTTACTACTCTTCTCTCTAGGGTAGATAGGACACAGTATTCCCAAATGGCAGGAAATAGAGAAAAAAATGTGACAAGTCAGAGAGTCATAATGAATTATGCCTGATACAACTCACCCTTCCTTCCAATCAGTTGAAGTACTTTTCAATCCTCCAGATGGTTCTGGGGAGCAATCTTATCTCTCTTAATGGTGCCAACCCAGCAACCTGAACTGTTCATCAATACTATGTTTGAGTAATTATGAGGTAGGGAGCCCCACCTTTCCCTAAACACATACTTGTCAGGAAATTAGAGCAACTGTAGGGACTGTTGCAAATGACCTTCAGTATAATGCTAAATCCAGCACATATGCAAACCCCCTTCATTTATGCGATAACTCATTTCTAAAAATATTACCACAATAATTTTTTTTAATCTTAAAGAAACACAGTTGACTTTGTTATAAAGAGATTACCTAACCAGGACATCATACTTTTTATTTCAACAAATAAAAGCAATGAAAATAGAAGGAAAATTGTGTTCTAGAACCAGCAAGTGCTAGGTCTAAATCACTACTCTCTCCCTTTCTATATCTTTGTGAGGGGCTCTTTGAGTCTAACTTTCTCCATAAAATGTGGGACCCAACATGGAACATAAGTTTGTTCTTTTCCCTTCCATAGGTGCCATCATTAGTGCAGGTATTAGAGCTGTCCATAGTTTCCCAACAAGTTATGTTGTTGGAATAAATCTAATAAAGCATTATGTTCATAGGGAAAGAGTAAAGAGAGTGGTAGAATTACTAGACATAGAAAGCAAAGATGTACAGAGATACATAACAGAACCTTTCACAGTTCCCACCACAAAGAGATCATTAAGAGATATGTATTGTTTTGACTAAAAGGACTAAATTAATAAAGAGGAAAATTACAAAGATGGAAAGGAGATAAGGCTACGAGCAAGCTATCTTAACATTACAGAAAATTTTCTAAGCAATAAAAATCTAAGATGATATAAAATGTAATGAATACAATATTTGGGGGTTTTTTTCTTTTTTTTTTTAATGTTATATTAGTCACCATAAGTACATCATTAGTTTTTGATGTAGTGTTCCATGATTCATTGTTTGTGTATAACACCCAGTGCTCCATTCAGTATGTTCCCTCTTTAATACCCATCACCAGGCTAACACATCCCCCACCCCCCTCCCCTCTAGAACCCTCAGTTTGTTTCTCAGAGTCCATAGTCTCTCATGGTTCATCTCCCCCTCTGATTTCCCCCTGAATACAATATTTTGAAAGCAGACAATGCTTCAGAAAATGGGATGGGATATCACTTACCATGGGCTTTGTTCTTTCTAAGAGTTTGCTGGTATTTTTGTGGGAGTGAGGCCTGGGAATTTCAGACCTCAGACCTAACACTGGGCAAAGAAAGAAAGATGTATCTCAAAGGTTCTTAAAAGCCATAAAGATATCAGGGGTATCTTAATTTCCCTTTATTTTTACCAGTTATAAATGCTTACTACATTTCAGGAAATAAAAATAATATGAAAAGCCTGATTAGTATCATTACTGGTATTTCTGTTGTTATTAAAATAAGTCCATTAGGTATAATATGGTCATTCACTTGTATAATCTGAATCATCTCAGGAAGGTGCATATGAGGTTACACCAAGATCAAATGAGAAAGGAAGGATCATGTGATGGCCTAGGAGATTATCAATTTGTTCATGCTCGCAGATGCAAAAGAGTAGAAACTGACTAAGCGTGATTATCTCTATGCTTTCTTCACAGCTTAATTAAAGTCCTCTAATTAGTCACAGCCACTAAAGCAGTACATTATCAACTCTGCTTCCTGTTGGACCAGTTTCGCTAGTCTGATAACTGGTTAGAAAAATCAGTTGATCTAAACACTGTCTTTGAATTGCAAAGAATCTTAACCCAGCAACACAAGCTTGGCTTACTTTAAGACATGCCATCTGTAAAGTTGTGAGGTCACTGAACTGGGTCCTCAGCCCTGTTCTCATCACCATTCTCATCTCCACACTGAGCTTCCTTTTAGTTTTCTCTCCCATTCTTTGGGTGTCTTGTTCTCCCAGATATTAGTCCTTTCCCTCTATCTCTAGATATTTGAGTTCATGCTTCCTCCCCTAAACAGTTCTTACAAAGAGGACTTCAGAAAGGGCAATGTTTACATCAAAAAGACCACTTTTAACTGCAGAATCATAGGTAGTGAGCAGGAATGATAAATGACTACCCACACTCCTCACATCATATGCAAACCCAGGAAATTACTTATCTAAGGCCTGTCATGTCCTCCCAATTATCCTTTCCTCAGGAGCCAGAAGTGGATATTATATTCAGTTCAGTAACATATTTTATGCCTCTAATTACAGGTTACTATAATTTTAGGAAATTATTTTGTGATCAGACTTCTAGTCATAGCATCTCATGAAACACCCCTGGCGACTATACTGCAACAACTTACAAAGGTTTCTGATACTATGAAGATGTCATATTTCATCTTTCTCTATTGCATCATTTTTACTAGAAAAGCTTGTCCTCGGTTTTTGTCGGATATCATATTTTTTCTCTATTGCAATGGTTTCACCAGAAAAGTTTATAATTCTTTTTTTCTTACCACAGGCCTACCACAGGCACAATTTCTGATTGAAATCACTCCTTATAAACAACAGCTATAAATAAACAGTAAACATTTGAAGTTAAACTACAGCACTTTTAAAATACTACACTTGGCCCCATATCCACTATATTCAGAACTAAGTGATTGGCTCATGTGTTCTCTGAACTAAATTCCTCCTCACAAAGGTACCACCCTCATTCTCCAGCACCTTAAAAGGCTCCTTCTCTCTGTCTCTTGGAACACAGGGTACACCTTCTCTAAGTATAGAGAATATGTTGATGTACAAACATGAAGGATGACTGTAGCATTTTTGCAAGTAGTGCAAGCTTGCCCTACTAACGTTCCTATTTCCTTTTTGTGAAAGGGTCACCTGTTTTGTATCTGAGGAATCATTCTAGAGAGACAATGTTTGCTTCAGAGAGTGTCTACAAACCAGAAAACTCAAGTTAAGCTAACCTCTAATGATTTTTAGACATGTGATCACTTCCTATGTCTATGAAATGCAGATAGTACTACCATGCCTGCCTGTCTCCTGAGGCTACATCAAAGACTCTGTAAACCATAAATCATTATACAAAAGCAGTGAATTATTTTTATCATGATTGCAATGTTTGTTCATTTTCCTTTAGTCTTTAAATTCTGTGAATGCTGCCAGCTGAGAGGAGGACATTTCTCATAAAGGACTGATAAATACCATCAGCATATGCATAAGTCCACTTAGTCTTGAGAATCCAATCTTTTAGTCATAATTATATTGGTCTCCATTCAATCGAACTTAAGAATCTAGTGACAAGGAAACATAACATACATTTTTTTAAATGCTGGGAAGACATGTACTCTGCCCTCAAGTTGCTTACATTGTAATTGTTATAAATGAGGTAGATCACCATTTTATAAGAAGATTATGGAATCGTGATTATGAATGATCTAAATGAACTGACACCATGTTAAATAGTGTGAAGAGTTTTAACAATGGTAGTGACTGCTATTTTAGCAGGGCAAAAGCAGAATAATGTTTTAAGACCAGTTAGCTTTAAGAAATGGGGAGTAAATAAATTGAGAAATGTTGATTAGTTGCTATATATACATATACCAGTCTCAAATATCATATATATATATTTTATTTTTTTATTTTTATTAGAAAGGGAGAGAGAGAGAGAGGTTGGGGAGGGGCAGAAGGAGAGGGAGAGAGAGAATCTTAAGCAGGCTCTCTACCCAGTGCAGAGCCCAATGTGGGGCTCAATCTCACAACCCTGAGATCATGACCTGAGCCAAAATCAAGAATTGGACATTTAACCGACTGAGCCACCCAGGCACCCTGAGACTGGGCAAATTTTAAGAAAAGCTTAATGGCAAGAATAAATATAGGTTTAAGGTAATATGTAATTGGGTCATGGTAAGGTTTAATAAAAACAACATATGGTTCTGTAATTGTACATAATCAATTGCCAAATAACTAAACAGACAACATACTATTGTATGTGCAAATATTTTCTAGTATCAAGGCACTTTCATGACATTTTAATTTCTGGTCAAGTACATGCAAGTAAAAGAGAAAGTTTGCAAATGTGACAGAAATAGCCATGTTCACCAAAAATTCATTTGGTCTTCTACATTTCCCAACCAGCGCCCTTAAATTTCAGCAGCACCAGGTAACAAATTCTAACCAATGGATGCCAATGGAAGGGATTTTTGTCACTTCTAGGTTAAAGTTGTATAAAGTCCAAGTGAGCTTGGCCAATTTCTCTTCCTCTGCCATGGTTAATGTGGTACACAGCCATCACTCCAGATGAGGTAGCTAGAAAACTACAGAGCGGCTCTAGCAGCCTCGGTTCCTGAGTGACTGTGGAATAGGCCCCTCCTCATAACTAGGTCCCCCAGCCCAAATAGGGATCTATATAACATGAATAAGAAATAAACTTTTATTAAGCCACTGAAATTAATTTTAATGTTTTGATAGTTCAGCATAGCCTACCTATCTTGACTAGTAGAACAAACTCAAGCCACATAAATAAAGAAAAAGGCACTTTGAAGTGAAGTGACCGGTCAAAATAACCTCAAAGATTCATCTGAACCTTACATGGTGAATCAATGAAATTTGATTTGAATTTACCTGAAACAAAAATGCATTAATTCTATTAAATCAGTAAAAAACAGAAAACAAGGCTAAGAAGTAGATGGTTTGAGGAGAAGCAGGACAGTGAAAAATAAGATAGAGCTTTGAGAGAATTATCACCTTATCTTCTCTATGGCATATTAATTTCTACTGAGACTCAAGAGAGCTGAACCAAAATACAAGCATTTTAGCTTTATCTCTTTTTATCTCTTTTATCTCTATGTGTCTTTGCCTCCCTGAAAAGAGCAATCACATCAGCTACACACTGCTACATGGATATTGCATCTATATGATACCTCTAGTTAAAAAATAGACAAATTTCATTCATCAGAAAGTTAATTTTTATGTTATCAAAGTTCCTTTATTGTTGACTCCCCCATCCTAGGTTTTTATTTTTCCTCTCTCCTGCTGCTCCCTAAACCATTGAGCAATTGTTACTCATCTCTTTTCTGCACTACCCCTAGACACAGAACCTGCACTAGTTTAGCCCCTTGATTTGCATATCAAAAAGATGAAGACAAAGGCTTGACACCTTTGTTTAAAATTGCAGTAATGTTCCAGCAAAATAGAAAAGGAAGTTTCAATAGAAGTGTTTCCTTTTACTTGCCTTCACATATGGTCAACATAAAAGAGTCGACGCAGGAGAAATGATTACCTAAGTAGTTGTGTGCATATTACAATATGTCTCTAAGACTTTTCATGAATTCTTGCTTTAAACCTTAATTTTCATTACAAACAGATTCCTTTTCTTGCAGGTAAGTAGGTAAGAGAGAGAATGTTTTAAATCACTGATAAGAAACATCATTGGACAATGATGTTCTAGGTTCATTTAGAATTTTAAAGAACTGGTACAGAGTCTTAGGAAAAAAATATAGGAAAGTTTATTTACTGTCCAAAAAAAAAAAACTTAGAAATATCAACGCACACATTTTCTAGTTACTTCTCCAAAATCAGAGTCCAATCATTAGAAAGAACTTTGAAAAAATTACGGAAAGGAAAAAGAATAACAGGTTTGAGAATCCACTAACAGCAACCACTTTTACATGCATTATCTCATTTGACAGCATAACAAAGTTTAATTAAGATAGATGGATATTATTGTTATCCCCATTTATAGAAAAGAAAGTTAAAGTTCAAAGAGGGTAACTTGTTTAAAGTTGACATAGTTCTTTACTATATTTTATAGCACATCAACTTCTATAAGAAAAATAAATGACTGAAAATGACTTGCTTTCTACACACACTAGCACTGCTGCTCTTCAAAAAATAACCTGCATAGGTTCCAAATTAGTGATGCTAAATAGCAATAGAATAACTCATGTTTTAGCATTATCTCATAAGTATAACATGATTAGCTTTAAAAAATCAATCCACCTTCTTGCTTTGGTATTTTTCCAGGCACTATTTGTTTGCAAAGGGTGTGTGGGGTGTGTGTGTGTGTGTTTGTGTGTGCATGTGTGCATGTGTATAGAAGAAGAACATTAAGGCAGGCAAATTGAGAACACCAAATATAAAAAAATGGAAGGAGATATTTAGATACCAACATTCTGAATTGTCTCTTATCAATTCAGGATTATCTCTGCCCCTTTCTATACTTTTTCCTGTATTTTCTGGGAGCTACACTCCCAGAATTCCTACCAGCAGGGTTCCAGATTAGACTGTGCTAATGAAGTGTACTTGTAAACTGGGGATGGGGGGGACTACTGCCCTACTGCAGAATGTTACTCACCCCCCAAAAAATCCATCAAGAATACTGATGTCAACTATAAGTGTCGTGTTTTGACAAAATACTATTAGTAATAATAATTTCTCATTTGAGAGAACAAATGGCCTATGGGGATCTTTACGGTTTGTGGAACACTTAGTTCTCTTAGTTATCCTGGTCAAGATGGGATGAAGGAACTGAGATGAGATTGAACTTTCTCATCACCATCATTCCTTTCCCTCTAACCACTGTTGCTCTTGCTGAAGTCAAATGTTCTCTAAAATACAGGCTGAACCATGCACTCATTGGCCAAAAATTAAAAAGAAAAAAAACATATAAACTGGCCAATAAAGAAGCCAAAATATCAGGATGCCTAGGTGGCTCAGTTAGTTAAGTGTCTGCCTTTGGCTCAGGTCATGATCCTGGGGTCCTGGGATCGAGCCCCGCATCGGGCTCCCTGCTCAGCGGGGAGTCTGCTTCTCCCTCTCCCTCTGCCTGTGCTCTCTCTCTGTCAAATTAATAAATAAAATCTTAAAAAAAAAGAAGCCAAAATATCAAGTATAGACTTAAAACATCTGCAGGTACCCTGAAATCGTAAATCACTAATAATAAAAACCATGAACGTGGTTTTCTTATCATGAATACTTATTAAGCAATACCATCTTTTTTTTCCTTTCTGCTTTCTACTTTTTTCTCATTTTGAAAAGCTTTTGTGTGTGAATTATATTATATGTTACATATAGCATTTAGATAAGTCTCCTCTAGCTTACCATCTAGTAGGGAGAAACGTAAAGAAGTCATGATATCATAATATAGAAAACCTGCATTTCATTTAATTTTAAAAATGAAAGGTTATTAGTAAAGAAATATAGGCATTTGGGCATGGGCAAGATTGCTCTGAACAAAGAAAATGAGATAGGCTTTATTAAGATGACACTGAGCCAGGGCCTAAGAGAGGATTTAGACAAGTGAAGAATGGAGGTGGATAGAAGGTGTTGTGTTTTAGGAACCAAGTACTTCATGAGCAAAGTCTAAACACATAAGACAAGAAGCTCAGCTTAGCTACGTCATAGCACAAATGATGACTATAGTGCTACACAACAGATTTCTCTCATATCATTAAAGTTAAGCTTCTACATTTGTTGCTACATTATGGAATACCTTTATAGAAAAAATAATGCAGTCTACAGTGTCCAGTATAATTTTGAGTTTGTGACATCATGAGTTTTAAGGCTTCCACTGGTTTGTTGTACAATGTGAATACATGACATTATACAAAAAACTAGTACTTACCCATAAAATTGGAATTAAAAAAATATTTACCCAAACAAGATTGCTGTAATCGATAAGTGACAACACTATATAATCAGAGTAAACTGCTTCCTAGAGGCAAAATAATATCAGGAAAAATTAATGCCACTGAACGAGGAAGCATCAATACAATAGGCCAGACTTTTGGCTTACCAACATTATTCAAAGAATATAAAGCAAGAGCAGAAGGCAAAATAATCTGTGGTATTCTAATTATATAATTTAGCCCCATATATTCAGATCCAAAGAACAAGGACTATTTTCTTAAAGACTGTAACAGAGTCTCATAAGGAGAGTTTTTGTTAGAGGTCTTCTGGCTTATTCCATGAACTTAGATTGATCTGTATTCAAATATCATAGTGGCATGGGTAAAATATATATTTAAAAAATACTAGGTGAACACTTTCTAAAACCTATATCATGAACCAAAATAGCAGTTCCCATCTTTACCTATGAAGAGATGCTTCTTATCATGAAAACCAGATCTCCTTACTTCAAATTTAGCCTTTTCTTCCCACATTTGTGATTCATAATCCCTCAGGTAATATTTGTGAAGCAGTACTACACCTTTCACTTCCCTGGGCTAAATAACAAACCTTTCTTTAAAATGAATCTTGTCCCTTAATTTACGAGGGTGAAATTTGTGTTATTTTAGAGGATTGTGTGCCATTGGATAGCAACCACTTCCAAATGAAGATGCTTTGACTGTATTTTTGTGATCTAAATGCTTCTTTTTCCCAGAAAAACATTATGTATTCATGAATGGTGAATAAAAACTACATAGAATACATACCAGACAATAGTTTCACAAGCTATATAGAACAGCAGTATAACACAAAAGTAAAGATTAAAGCGTATGTGTGTATTTATGTTTGTGTGTGTGATATGACAACCATTTCATGATAAAATACATCAATCATTTAGAGTTAGTACTGCTTATTTAATATTTATTGATCAATAGACCATACACCAAAAAGTTACTAACCCTCCCAATCATTTGTTCATTTTATTCCTTACTAATGCTTCAAAGATAATTGCTTGTTTCCTGTAATATTTCCATAATTCATTTCAGGGCCAGTGATTAGTCAACAAATTTTGACAGGTCTCAGGTCAGAAACAGGTACATGAAAATGCTTACTACTTGAAAGTTTAATTTTATTTCAACTAAATAAACTGAGATAGTAATTTAGACCAATGTTTCCCAAACTTACCTGATAAATACATTTCCTGGCCCTTTTCATAGAGGATGTCCATGGTGAGGGCCGGGAGTAAGCATGTTAAAAAGCTCTCAGGTGATTCAATATGGGAAATTAGAAAACACAGACTTAGACTAAACTCAATTCTCCTATTCATTCATTCATTCGTTCGTTCACTCATTCATGCAGTCATCCACTCATTGTTTTGTTCATTCAAAGCTAGCACACTGTGTGCTGGATATAATAGGGTAACTAAGACATACCCCCAGTCTCACAAACAAGTACAATGAAATATGATAAATACTTGGTTGGTAGTATGTACAGTGCATACAAAATGGAAAGAGTTATCAATTCTACCTGAGAGGTTACATAAAGGTCACTTGGCTTCATAGACAAAATAGCATTTGAACCAAGTCTCACATGAATAAGTGTTCACTTAGTCAAGAATTGAAAGAAAGAACATCCTACTAAGAGAAACCAATGCTGGCATCATTGTGCAGAATGGATTAACTGAGTATGAAATTACAAAATGGATCTTTTTGGGAGACTAGAGAAATTATGAGGGATAAAATAAGATAAATTGAAGCAGTGAAAAATAGGTTAGATAGAGGAGAAGAATATTTAGTATTAAGAAGGAAGGCCTGGGGAGGGGAAATAGGGAGCATTCAATGAGCATAAAGTTTCAGTTATGCATATGATTAAATTCTAAAGATCTGCTGTTATACAACACTGTGCCTATAATTAACAGAACTATATCACACACTTAAAAATTCATTAAGATGGTAGATCTCTTGTTAAGTGTCTTTACCAGAATTTACAAAAAAAAAAAAAGGAAGAATTGAGTGGACATGGTAACTGACTGAACTCCAAATGAGAGGAGAATCCACAATAGCTGCCAGTCTGCATAAACAGAGATGGTGATACTATCTCCAGGTGAAGGGAATAATGAAAAAGAACCAAGTTTTCAGAAAAGATAAGAATTCAGTCTTGTATGTAAGGTTGGGGGACATACAGGTGGATCTGTCTATTAGGCAGTTGAATATGTAAGTCTGGAACCTTGCAGAGATCTGAGTTACAGACATGGATTTGGAAGGCAGTAACAGCTGAATAGTAAGTTAGGCCTTACGAGTGGTTGAAATCCTACAAAGAATTTTATAAATTGAGAAGCAGACTAAGAATAAAACTTTGGAGAGTCCTAATATTTCAAGCAAGGAAAAAAAAAAGAGAAAAGGAGAACAAGAAGAAAGTGATACTACGAATGTTAAGGCAAAAAAATTTTAAGAAAATGAACTCTTACCAGCAAATGACCCAAACATGTCAGAAAAAGAATAAAATAATTCATTAGGTTTGGCCACTGAAAGATCAATAATTGAGAAATGTTATGAGTTGAAGAAAGAATGGGAGGTAAACTGGAAACAGGGAAAGTAGGCTATGGTCTCAAACTTGATTAGTAAGGAAAAAGGAGGAATATGTAGATGGTTATTCAAAGTATACCCTTTAAAAATGCAGAATTTCAGAATTTAAAAATTTTTGGAAAAACATCTGGTGCATTTCCTTTAACCCCAATGCAGAAACCCCCTCCAAAGACTCCCTTACAGGTAATTGTCTAACTTCTCTGCTTGAATATTTCCATGAATAAGAAGCTTATTAACTCAATGGATAGTTCATTGGACTTGTCATTGAAGCATAAGATATACAGAAAAATACACATAAAGTGATGGTGAATATTCATAAGTCAAATACACCTATGAAAGGAATATCTAAACTAAGAAAGAGATATGACAAGCAGTACAGAACAATGCACCAAAGAGTAATCATTATCTTGTCTCTCACATACATAGATAAGTTCTACCTGCTTTTGAACTATGTATAAATAGAATCACTCAATATATACTATATTGTGTCTCACCTCTTCCAATCAACATTATGTTTGTGAGATTCATTCATATTGTTATATGTGGTTTGTTAATTATTCTCATAACTGTATATTTCATGTGTTATTGTATGACAATTTACTTATCTATCATTCCACTGATGGGCATTTCTTTTTTTTTTCTTTATTAACCCCAGTGTGGGGCTTGCACCCACAACCCTGAGATCCAGACCTGAGCTAAGATCAAGATTCAGATGCTTAACTGACTGAGCCACCCAGGAGCCCCTGATGGGCATTTCTTCTTGACACTATTACAAAGAGGGCTGCAATGATCACTGTGGTACATGACTTCTAGCTAACATATATACACATTTCTCTTGCTTGTACATCTGGAAGTAGAATTTCTGGGTCACAATATATGCATTGTAGATGCTGCCAAAATCTTCCCTCAGTGGTTCAATTTACACACAACCAATAGAGCATAAGAATTCCAGTTGTTCTACGTCCTTGTCTAACACTTAATATTTTTTAGTTTTCTCATTTTAGCCATTCTAATGAATAGGTAGTGTTATCATGTTTTAATTTAATGTGCATCACTATGGGGGGCACCTGGGTGGCTCAGTCAGTTAAGTGTCTGTCATCGGCTCAGGTCACGGTCCCAGGGTCCTGGGATGGAACTCCGCATATTGCTCCCTGCTCCACTGGGAGCCTATTCTCCCTCTCCCTCGGCCTGCCACTCCCCCTGCTTGTGCATGCACTCTCTCTCTCTGTCAAATAAATAAGTAAATAAATAAAATCTTTCAAAAAAATAATTTGCATTACTATGATGACTAATGAAGTTGAAAAACTTTTCGCATATTTATTGGCCATTTGGATATATAGTTGGTCCTTGAACAACGTGAGTTTGAACTGCAAGGGTCCACTTATACTCAGATTTTTACAGTACAGTACTGTAAGTGTTTTCCTTATGGTTTTCTTTTTTTTTCTTTTTAAGTTTTTTTATGTATTTACTTGAGAGAGAGCACGAGAGAGTATAAAGGGAGAGGGAGAAGCAGACTCCCCACTGAGCAGGGAGCCCCACACAGGGTTCAATTCCAGGACCCTGAGATCATGAGGCAGACATGCCTCATGTCTGCCAAAGGCCGACACTTAACTGAGCCACCCAGGTGCCCCCTTATGATTTTCTTAATAACATTTTCTTTTCTCTTGCTTACTTTATTGTAAGAATACAATACAAAATAGATATGACATACAAAATACGCGTTAATTGACTGTTCATGTTATTAAGACTTCCAGTCAACAGTGGGCTGTTAGCAGTTAAGTTTTGCAGGAATCAAAAGTTATACCCAGATTTTTGACTGTGCAGGAGGGTGGGGGGTTGGGGGGTGGGAGGGGGGATGGTGCAAGGGTCAACTGTAATCTTATGTAAAGTGTCTATTCAAGACTTTTATCCATTTTTCTATTGGACTGTTTGTCTTTCTCTTTTTACATGTAGGAGTTCTTTATAATCTAGATATGAGTCATTTATCAGATACATGTATTGAAAATATCTTCTCCCATCAGTGAATGTCTTCTTGTTCCCTTAATGGTGTATTGTTATGAACAACTATTTTTAGTTTTAATAAAAACTATTCTCTCCATATAGTTTTAATTTTATGGTTAGTGCTTTTGTGTCCTATTTTAAAAATCCTTGCCTATTTCAGGGTTTTAAGACTTTCTCTTGTGTTTTTCTCTATTTCCTACTATTGTCCTATCTACTATGTTCCTTTTTTTTCTCATAGCTTCTCTTCTTTGTATTGGTCGAATATTTTTTTATCATTCCCTTTATTTCTATTAACATGTTATACTTCTATTAACTATTATTTTAGTGTTTACACCTGAGGAATTACAACATGCATTCTTTTTTTTAGCTAAAATGTAATTGACATATAACATTATATTAGTTTCAGATGTACAACATTATGATTTGATATTTGTATACACTATGAAATGATCACCACAATAAGTCTGGTTACCTTCTGTCAACATACAAAGTCACAAAAAATTTTTTTCTTGTGATGAAAACTTTTAAGGTCTACTCTCTTAGCAACTTTCAAATATGCAATACATTATTATTGACTAGAGTCACCACATTGTTCATCACATCCCTATTACATATTTATCATATACTGGAAGTTTGTACCTCTTGACCCCTTCACCCAATTTTGGCCATCCCCCAACCCCTTTCCATCTAGCAACTACTGTTCTCTGTATCTATTAGTTTTGTTTTGTTTGTTCATTTTTTGTTTAAATTCCACATGAAAGTGAAATCATACGGTATCTGTCTCTCTTTGTCTGACATACTTCTCTTAGGATAATTCCCTCAAGGTCCATCCATGTTGTCACAAATGGCAAGATTTCATTCTTTTTTTTATGACTAATACTCCATTTTGTGTGTACACACACACATACACACATCTTCTTTATCCATTTATCCATCCATGGACACAGGTTGTTTCCATATCTTGGCCATTGTAAATAATACTGCAATGAACATAAGGGTGCATATATATTTTTGAATTAGTGTTTTGATATTCTGCTGATAAATACCCAGAAGTGGAATTACTGGATCATATGGTAGTTCTATTTTTAACTTTTTAAGGAACTTCTATACTGTTTTCATTGGGGCTGCACCAATTTACATTTCTACCAACAAGGGTTCCCTTTTCTCTACATTCTCATCAACACTTGTAATTTCTTGCCTTTTTCTAGTAGCCATTCTAACAGGTGTGCAGTGATATCTAATTGTGGTTTTGATTTGCATTTCCCTAATAATTAGTGATATGGAGCATCTTTTAATGTGCCAGTTGACCATCTGTATGTCTTCTTTGGAAAAGTGTCTATTCAGATCTTCTGTCCATTTTTTAATTGAATTTTTTTGTTATTGAGTAGCAGTGGTTCTTTATATATTTTGGATATTAGCCCCTTATTGAATGATTTGCAAATATCTCCTCCCATTCAATAGGCTGTGTTTTCATTCTGTTGGTGGTTTCCTTCACTATGCAGAACCTTTTAGTTCGATGTAGTCTCACTTGTTTACTTTTTCTTTTGTTGCCCTTGCCTTTGGAGTCAGATCCAAAAAATCATCACCAAGACTAATGTCAAGTAGCTTACCACCTATGTTTCCTTCTAGAAGAAATTATTGTATTTTCAGGTCTTACATTCACATCTTGAATCCATTCTGAGTTAATTTTTGTGCATGGTGTAAGGAAGTAGTCTAGTTTCATTCATTTGCATGTGGTTATCTAATTTTCCCAACACCATTTATTGAAGAGATAGTCCTTCCATTGCATATTCTTGTCTCTTTTGTTGTGGGTTTATTTCTGGGTTCTATTCTGTTCCATTGATCTATGGGTCAGTTTTTATGCCAGTATCATGCTGTTTTGAGTCTACAGCTTTGTAATACAGTTTGAAATCAGGGAGCATGATGACTCCAGCTTTGTTCTTTCTCGAGATTGCTTTGGCTATTCAGGATGTTTTGTGATTCCATATAATCTTTAGAACTGTTTATTCTACTTCTATGAAAAATGTCATTTGAATTTTGATAGGGATTGCACCAAATTTGTAAATTGCTTTAGATGGTATGAACATTTTAGCAATATTAATTCTTCCAATCCATGAGCATGCAGTATCTTTTCATTTGTCTCTTCTTCAATTTTATTCATCAATGTCTTATAGTTTTCAGTATACAGGTCTTTCACGTTCTTGGATTAATTTATTCCTAAGTATTTTATTCTGTTTGATGCAATTGTAAATGGAATTTTTTTCTTAATTTCTCTTCCTGTTAGTTTGATGGTAGTATACTAAAATACAATATATTTGTTAACTTTGTACCTGCAACTCTACTGAATTTGTTTATTATTCCTAACAATTTTTTGGTGAAATCTTTAGGGTTTTCTATGTATAAGGTCATGCCCCCTTATAACAATATCTATTTCTATTCATTTGCTCATTTCACTAGCATCTAGGACAGGACCTGGCACATAATACATGTTCACATGTTCCATGATCATTTATTTGAATGGATGAATGAATTAATAAAGAAGAAAAAAAGAGAATGGAGGGAGGAAGGAGAAGGAGAGCAGGAGTAATTTATAATATAAATCCCCCCAAGAGCTTAGAAAGTCCATTTCAGGCTTACCTATTGGCTTAGATAACTGTGAGCCAGTAGGACATATATAACGTCATAGAGCAAGGTCACACCTTGACCAGTAAGCTGTGTGTGGTTGTCCCTTAAATTTGGGGAAATTCCTGGCCTTGACACTTCAGATAATGTATCTCCTCCATTTGTTCTCTCTCCTCTCCTTTGGGGACTTTAATTCTACATATGTTAAAATTATTGAGCATATCCCAAATATCTTTGACACATTGTCTGATTTTTCCTTTTCTTTCTTTTTCTATGCTTTATTTTGTGTTTTTCAGTTCACTAACCTTGTGTTCTACTGTGTTCAACCTAGTCTACTTCTCCATCAAATTCTTAATTTCAGGTAGAGTTTGTGTCAGTTGAAGAATATCTGCTTATTTTTTATGAATCTCAATTCTCAGATAATTGAACATACTAATTAATCACAAATATTTTAAAGACCTGTTAATTATTTGCAATATCTGGGTCATCTACTTGCCTGCTTCAAATGTGTATTTTTTTCTTTTGATTATTAGTCATAGAGTTTTGCCTATAGGTATGTCTAGTTACTCTTTTATCATATGACAGAAAGTATGTATAGAGGAACCTCAGAATCTCAAATGATGTTATCTTTCTTCAGAGCAGGCTTCCCCTTTCTATTTTAGGGAGATGAGAGGCTGATAATCGCAAGCCAATCAAGGATTCAGCTGGGTTGGGGGTAGGATGCAGTTTTAGGAAGATATGTGTTGGTCTACCCCTTGTTTATTTGTGTTCCTGGACATTGGCACTCCCTGGATTTTGATTGAGAGCCTAGCAGATCTTTATCTTCTCAGTCCTTAAAGAATACAAGAGGAATTCTTTTAGAAGTTTCAGCTTATTTCTTTATCTTCAGGTCCAAATAGCTAAAAAACAAACATCTTCAAGAAGAGTTCAGGCTTGTGTTTGAGTTTGGCACATCCCTCCTGCCAAGTGCTTTTTTTTATGCATTTTTTAATTATGTTATGTTAATCACCATACATTACATCATTAGTTTTTGATGTAGTGTTCCATGATTCATTGTTTGCATATAACACCCAGTGCTCCAAGCAGAACATGCCCTCTTTAATACCCATCACCAGGCTAACCCATTCCCCCACCCCCCTTCCCTCTAGAACCCTCAGTTTGTTCTTCAGAGTCCATAGTCTCTCATGGTTCGCACCCCCACCCCCCCTCACCCCCCCCCGCTCCAATTTCCCCCATTTTTTGTTTGTTTGCTAAATACCAAAAGCCTGGTGAGGCTTTCACTCTGCGTTTTAAAAGCTTTTAGCCTATCCCCCCTGCTTCTTATGTGACCTCAGAACACAGCAAACCTCCAGTGGATTAAGTTTCCCATTTGTCATCCCAGCCTTGAACAATCACTAACTTGAACAATCACTAGCTTTTCTTACTCCCAGAAGACACCTTCTACCTGGACCAAGTCCAATCCTCAGACTGCACTAAGAATTAGTAAATGCCTTCAGGGAAAGAAATAAATGACTACCAGCAGCAGGCCTTAGAATTGTTTTCCTCTCTGACATTTTAGTTCACTTAGTCTTTATTGTTTCCTCAGCTCCAGGAAGTAAGGTAACTTATTTGGGTTGTTCTAGGTATTGCAAAAGAAAAACTGGCCTGCCATAAGCTACTTGGAAATGGAAAAGCAATTATATTTTAATAGCTCTAATTGGTTTTTAAAACTCCCTATACTGAAACCAAATGGACTCTTCTGCATTTTCCATTCATTGTCTTAATTTGGAAATCTGGAAAAACATACAAATATTTTACCCTCTTACATTTCTTCACCTATTTGAAGAATCATCTCCTTTAAATCTTTTTTCCTCCAGTCTCAATACCAACAAATCCTACTTATTTTTTTATATTTAAATTGTTTGCCATCCTGGTCGTCCCCTTCAGGAAACATTCTAGTTTGTCAATATCCCTCTTAATATGCAAATATGAAAAAATATACTAGCTGCTGTCATAAAGCTCAGTGACGGAAAAGAGACAGAAAATCATATGAAGATAAATATAGTTACAAAAGAAGATATCTGATTAGCCATTTTTAAAATCACATGAACAAAAGTGCAAAAAATCATGTAATCAAAGAAATTATACAAAATAGAGATAGGAAGAAAGAAATGAAAGGTTTCAAAATGAATAAACGCTCCTAAAAATACTAAACATAACAAAAAGAACACTTTGTTCTTTTCAAAGCCTTTTTTGCACAGATTCTTGTAAATCAATCACATTTTACAGTTTGCTTAACTCAGAAAATTTAAGTGTCTTTTGCCCAGTGTCTAAAATGTAATTAATTAGATAGATTTTCTTGGTTCAGATACAGATATTTTTTACACAGTTATACCCAGATCTACCAGATTACCAAAACAGTGTCAAGTAAATACTTTTAAACCTATCATAAAAATTTAACTAGAGTGAATATCTTCTAAAAACAGACAATTCTATTATTCAAAGAGAAATGATCATAGTAAATTCTCTCTTACACCAGCTAAAGACATGTATATAGAACACAAAATATATTTCTTAATATTACTAAGGCTTTAGAGAAGAGTGAAAGGATTTCATTTTGTATATATATATAATATATTCTCTATATGTTTATTACTGTATATAGATCTCAAACACTTAAAAATCAAACTACCACTAAAATGGTCAGCATTTTAACAAGGCAGATTTAATTCTAAAAATATGCAGCTATCTCCCTCTTAACATATTAAGCAAATACCTGTGTAACTATTCCCCTCTCTAAGTATTTAGGGATGCATTTGGCACCTGAGGCGTCTACTTTGAGCTTTTAATAATATGTTTGTTTTTCCAGAGCTGTTGGTGCCTGAAAAATTCAAAGATACGTTTGCAGTGACTGTAGTTTAGAGAAGAAGGACACAAATTTGGCTCTTTTGTGTTGCTTCTAAGAATTTCTCTGAAAATAAATGCCATTTAATATGTTCTTAACTGAGTAAGTTTAATGTAAAACATCATGGCCAGAAATCTAAATTTGAAAAAAAAAAATCAAATCCCAAATCCCCCTTTACCTATAAGTATAAGCAGTAGTGGTCTACATTTAAAACTATATTAAGAGGAACAAGTATTCCATCCCACGATTAGCAATAAGATTAGGGAAAAAATAACCCTGAGAGAGGTGCCAATTTTACTTAAATTCATGGCAAGAAGTAAATGAGAGCAGAGTTGACATGGGCCTGGACACAAATGTGACACCTGACCTGCCATTATTAAAATAGGAAAGAGACAAGAGAGGTGAAGTTGGAGATACTTAAGACAAGCTTCTCTAACTTGATGAGACTGTATACTTGCCGTTCTGCCAATGTTTAATATTTTGTCAAAGTAAGATACAGATGAATCTCTCCAGCCCAGCAAATTAGATGGACCCAAGCTGCCACTAGGAGGCAAAAGAAAAGCTATTACAAACATTTGGAAGTTTCATCTAATGCAAAGTGCCTGACACATTGCCTAGCACCTTGTAAGTGCTCATTACTATTAATTGAGTTGAATATTAATTGAACTGTAGATATACTAAAAGCATGCTTCCTGAGTTAGGAGGCCTGGGCAAATGGGGCTAAAATCAACTGACAAATTCAAAGCCACCTATTTTTAAAATGCATGATAAGCAACACAGGAAGCTTTTACAACTAGCCAGCAAAATCTGAGCTTTCAGTCAATAATTTATTTCACCGAGGTGTGAAGCATGGAATGGATCCAGAAGCACAGATGGTATTTTACATCTGCACATGCAATTTCCTTTTTTCCATTTTTATATAAACCTCTATTTCATTTTTTAAAAAAAGAATGATAGAATTTACCAGTAAAATGTAGCACTACTTACTGCTTTTGGAAATGTTGCTCACCTCCATTTCACATTTTTAGCAGCGATTTAACTGTCTTTCAGCATGTGTAGAAAGATTTCTTTTTTAAGTATAAACTCCCCTTTACTATATCCTGAATAATTTCAGAAGATTCAATTCCTCCAGAAATCTAAAACTTTTCCAGTATTTCAAGTAAATACCTCTCCTCATCCTTATTCCTAACTATTTTCTTTAAAATCAGTGCTAACTCGGGTGCCTGGGTGGCTCAGATGGTTAAGCGTCTGCCTTCGGCTCAGGTCATGATCCCAGAGTCCTGGGATCTAGTCCCGCATCGGGCTCCCTGCTCCTCGGGAGCCTGCTTCTCCCTCTGCCTCTCTCTCTCTCTCTCTCTCTCTCTGTCTCTCATGAATAAATAAAAATCTTTAAAAAAAAAATCAGTGCTAACTTTTCATAGATTCTTAAGCCCAAAACGAACCTTGGAGACCATGTTAATGCAATCCTCTCTTCAAGATACGAGTAATGAAGTCCTAGTAAAGTTGGTGACTTGCTTAAGTCACTTTGCTGGCTCATGCAAGGGAGATGAGAAAGCACCCCTGCATCACAATCCACAATCACAGAGCAACATGTAAAGAGACCAAGATATAATCCTATCTCCAAAACATTGATTTCCAGGACTCCATTAGAATTCAAAGCCCTTATCCTTCTAAAGTAAGTCAGATTCATTTGAGGATATAAAGAAATCTGATTTTCAAAATCTAAGGGTATTTCTCAAGAAATTCAATTCAAGTATCATGTTTTGTAATCACATTACATTAAAAAAATAAAGCATTAAAATAATATTGGACATGGTGCAATATACAGCATGGTGACCACAGTTCAAAAACAATAATTAACAATAATAATACCAGATTGTCAATTTTTGTAAGGGAGTAAATAACAATACTACAACACAAACAAGGAAAATATTTAAAAAGAAATGTTCAATTTACCTTTAGAAAAATACCATACTGAAACAAACATACAAAATCAGTTGATATATTCTCTGATTGTCATGCTGATTACTCTGGCCCAGACTTCTCTTCTGAGCCCCAGAATTGAGCAAAGTCCCTCTCCAACAACTCCATTAGGCTATGTCAAAATTGCTACATCTTTATCATGTCTGACACCAAACTCACAGCCAAAGCAACCGTGAACCCATTCCCTTGCAGTGTATCCTGTTTCAGTGAATACCCCCCACATCAGGACACTTGTGCATCCAGAAACCTACACATCCTTGAGACCTTCTCACTCACCCCCATTCCTAATCCCTTCACCAGATCCTGTCCCTCCACTAAATACTCCTGACATTTATCGAAGTCCCTCCACTGCACGGATACCACCCCCATCTATACTGCCTTCTTACTTCTCTAATGGATCCTCCAGTAGCCTCCTAACAGTTTTGTACACATCCACTCTTGCCTTTAGTTCTCTTTCTTCTCCAGAATGGTCTTTTTGAAAATACAAATCATGTCACTTTCTTGCTTAAAATCCTCCATTGGCTTCCAATTGCTTTATAACATCTAAACCTTAAAAATAAACAAATAAACCTAACATGGCCTAAAAGAAACCAATGATGTGGCCCTAACAGCCTCTTGGTCCCATCTCAAACTACCTCTGCCCCCACCCCCAGTCCCATCCCTGCAGTCTCTAGTTCTACTATTCTGGACCCTCCTTTCCATGCTTGCCTCTGTCTTGTGCTGTGTTACCCTGGCTTGACGCATGCTTCCTCCCACCTCCACTCATCTGTTCACTCTCCTCAACTCTCATGAAACTTTTGTAAGGAAACCTTCCACGATATACCTCCCTGCAAGACTAGTTCTGTGTATGTTTCTTCCATACCCAACATCAAAATTTATATTTTTGTGTGACTATTTAATGTATATCCTCTTACTATAATATCTATTTTTATTTATTTACTCATCCCACTAGCACCTGGGATAGTAGCTGACATAATACATCTTCAATGATCACTTACTGAATGGATGAAACAATTAAAAAAGGTGAGAGAAAGGGAGGAATGGAGAGAGGAAGGAGAATGAGAGCAGGAATGATATATAATATGAAACACATCAAGAGCTTAGAAAGTTCCACTTCAAGTTTATCTTTAGCTTAGATAATTGTGAACTAGTAGGACATATATACTAGGTCATAGGCTAAGGTCACACCTTGACCAAATCAATCCAAGTTATCCAAACCTCAGTTAACAGGCCTTCCCTCATGGGCAACCACCACACATAAGAAAGCCCTCCATTTCGAGAACACTGTTTTCAGACTATTTTGCTGAGTTCAGTAAACATCCTAAAATGGGCATGAAGAGTGACTTTCCCCCAGTACAACTCCAAGTCCTGGAGAGACTCCTATCTACTTCTAAGACTCCACAGCTAGAGTGCCTACCAACTAGTCATTACACATTGTAGAAAGACCTAAAGTATGACTGCTTTAAAGTATGACTGCTATAAAGTGTGTGTGTGTGTGTGTGTGTGTGTGTGTGTGTGTGCGCGCGTGCACACACATCTGTGTCTCTTAAGAAGGTGCAGGAGGAAATCAATAGGGAAGTGATTGAGAGAGATAGCAATAAAATGTTACTCCCCCCTAAATAATTTAGGAAAACAGAATCAAGGCAACTACTGTGGTTAATAAATTTTTTCTGATGTCATCTTATCATCAGAATCCTCAAAATTCAGGGTGAGTCTAGGAGGCCAAATATAATTACGAGAATGCAAAAGCAGAGAGAGACAGAAAATGCCAATGCACTACAGTAGAGCACTTCATTTGATTATGTGACTTAGAATATTGGTATAATTTGGCTCCTATTAAGAGTTTTCTTAAATTGGAATACAATTTCTAAGACACTCGTAATCCACCTCAACTAGAACCTACACCATGAATTTAAAGTCACCAATAATTCATAATATTTGGGAGGGAAAGACATAATCCATATTTATAAGTTTTAGAGATAAGATTTGCATTCCCAGTTTGGTTTCCCTCATGCTCTGCTGGCCATATTTTTTGTGTGGGGATATTTCTGAGATTGAGTTAGGAGCACAGACTGTGCATAAGACAGTCTGCTTTATAAACCCAGGGGAAGAGTCCTAGGGACTGAAGAAACCACCATAAACACAGACACGAGTGTCCATGGCCCAGCTCGTTGCCAACTTTCTGCCACAGGTACAGACGGAACACAGCAATAGAGCAGGACCTAAATCTAAGATCTGGGAGATGCGAACTTTCAGGTAAAATTTGTGTATCTGAGTTTGGAAAGCCGCAAGGAAGCCAATAAATCTACAAATATCTCCTCTGGACCAGGAAAGACAATAGAAAAAGCAAAGTAGTTGCTCTCAAGCATTTGTGATATAATTGGAAAGATAAGGCATAATTCATCATAAGATAGTCACTAACATAGCAGCTTATATAAAGTACTGGGGAACAAGTAAAATAAAAAATTGCTACAGTTCAGAGAAGAGTGGCTATAGAAGCTTTTTTTTTTTTTTTTTGGTTTTGTTTTTTTCTAAAGGCTTCATATAATAGATAAAATTTAACCTATCTCCTGGTAGGATCCAGAGAGGCAGGGAAGAGGTAGCGAGAGGAAACCAGGATGAGTGATAACCCCAAATGCTTGCATCTCTTTATAAAGAGACCTTTCTTTCAAGAAAAAAAAAAATCATCCCTGTTACATAAATGAGTAGATTGTTTTGCAGGTTAGAGACATTTTCTGCTGGATTAGGTTTTGAAATTGTATTTTTCCACTGATCTCATAGCATCTATATGGGGGTGGAGAGAGAAACATCAGCAGGTTAATTTCTACTTTTCACAGGGATTTTTGCTGTTCATAATTTAAAACAAAACTACTGAGGTATGGAACAAAATTGTGGAAGTCAGGAATACATTTGGAGAAACTGATGTTAATGAAAAAACCTGGACTAGGGATAGAATTCCCATTTAGAGTGTTTTATTGTTAAGTCCCCAAAAACAACAGATTTGCTGACACAAATTTTTTTCTCCTCAGAGAGGAAAGTTAGTATTTTATTATTTGTCATCTGCTCATTGGTATTTAATCAGCAGGCATCATCCTCCTCCTTTTATAAATGTGCAGAGAAAAGGGGAAGTAACATGCCGAAAGCTAAACAGTAAATCAGTATCCCATTCTAGAAGGACAATTCTCAATCCTTTCAATTTAGTTGGATCTTTGATATTTGAACTATGATACTTTTCACTAATAAGCCAACAATTCTAATAATGTCCAAATGTTTCTCTCTCCTTCCTTCAGTTCTGACAGACGGAGCTTATAAATTTTTGAGCACTTCAATTTGATTGCATCTCAAATATAGATTAATGTGGCAACAGTAATAATTATTGGAAAAATGACTGTTGGCAGAAGCATTTAAAAAATGCTTAATTCTCTGAGCTCATTTCAGCTATATATTAAACAAGGATATGAAAGTGACAAGAGGTGAACTATATAGAAAAAGAACACAGGACATGATGGAGTGTTTCAATCAATCAGGAATAATATTATAATCATCCCTCTCAGTTACTGAGAACTTACTATTCCAGGAATCACACAGATACTATCCAGTGCTAACAACACAACTGTAAGGAGGGGATTATTAGATCCATTTAACCAACACCAATATTGTGGCTCAGAGAGGTTAATGGACTGGCCCATGGTCGCCCAACTAGTAAGTGATGTGACTGACCCTTTTCTTCCCATCTCCATTGCTAGTACCGGTACCTGACCTCAGGCCCTCATCACCTCTCACCTACCATTTTGCTGGATTCTCATGAATGTACATATACCTATTGCTTCTCCTCCATAAGCATCACTTGCTCCTGCCAGTTTGAGTAGTTCAGTCCCCTGACCAGCCATCTGTCTTGCACCTCTGTGCCTCTGCCAGGGATGGTCTTCCTGCTTTTTTCCTAGTGAGTTTCTTCTTCCTTCAAGGCTGAGCTTAGGAGTCCTCTTTCTGAAGAGTTTCCTGACCTCAGCCTAGCAGAGCAGGTGATGCCCTCCTCTGAGGCCACTGCATAACCTCATTAAAAGCTGAGCTTATTCACTATTCATATTTATAGGCATGGATCCCTCCTAGACACTGGGAGCTCCTTGAAAACAGGAACCATGCTTCAGTTATCTTTAAATCACCAGCACCTAGAACAGTTCCTGAAACCTAGCTGGTGTTCAATAAACAGGAATACTTATACCACATGGCAAGAAATTTAAGCTGAACCCAAAATAACTATGGATGACACGGAGAATGTTAGTTCTCTTCCCATTACCAATGTCACTGAGATTGCAGTCAGCAGTCTCAGGAACCAAAAGGTTCTCATTCAAAGCTATGGAGAGAATTTTTAAAAATCACAAATCAATTTATGCTGCATTGTAGTTAAAAATTAGATCAGTTACTCCTTCTTTTGCTGTTCACTTCTCCTGTTACATTTATTAATTATCAAAGATATTAGTTGGTTTGAACAGCTGCTTGCTCCCTTATAGTCCATCTGTGCTCTCTTCTCAATAATGCACTGAAGTCATAAGTGCTAGATTTACTGCCTCGGTGATTTCCATGGCACAAATTGTGATTTCACTACAGCATTGAGCAGAAGGGAGAGCTAATGGGCAAGGCAGAAAATGCTTAATCAATATCACTCGTGGCATACGTTGAAAACCCCAAACCCCCAAGCAGATTTGGAAAAGGGCTACACTCAAGCCTCCAGTCTTTAGAAATGCATTTACTACACCATGAAGTTGAGAATCATTTTTTTTCCTCCTAAAATCTCAGTTACTCCACAGGCCTCTTAGGGACCCACCGAATCTATGAATTGCTCAGCTGATCCACAGGAGAAGAAATTCCTGAAGGAATGAGGTGGGGATATATTATTTCCAGACAGGGCCTTTGCTCCCCGACAAATACGTGGTGTTTTTTGTTTTTTTTTAAGAGGAAGTATCTATTCTACATCAGCACAGAGAAGGAAATTCCAGACATTGAGTGCTAAAAGAGATCTTAAAGATCAGGTCTCAAGCCCTGGAACTGAGAGAAGCTCCTCTAACCTGGGTAGTCCTGGGGATGGACCATAATATTATGAGTTAAGAGACTGACCAGATTTTGGTGACCAGAAACCATCAACTTCTTATATTCATTAAATTCTCATGAGCAGAGTGTAACGTGAATATTGAACCAGGCAGGCATTTCTGTGGGAGTCATGCCTTCTGACAGAAGCCACCTGTGTGTTCTGACAATAAAGCCAGCTATGCACCTTAGGATCAGGAGGGGCAACTGTGATCAAGGGACCACTAAGCATCCTGGTATAAAGACTTCTGCATTATTAAAATTCTTAAACTTTGAATCCCTTTAAAAACCCACAGGAGCTATCAAATTTATTAGAGAAAGAGTCCTCCTTTCTTCAAAACCATGTTGTTAATGTCGTCAAGTAAAAAGAAAGGTCCTAAGATGTAGCCCCAGCACCATGACACAAATAGAAGCCCATAGCGGCCTTTAGATTGAACACACTGTGAGGAACAAATAATATAATGGTCACAAACAGATCCAGTACATTTCCCAATGTTCTCTCATGGGGCCACCATCTAGGAAATGTTGTCTCAATGCTAAAAAGTGTAGTTTCATTTTTCCTGCCATCACCATCCCTAAAACAGAATGACCCTATCCCACTGTATTTCATTGTCTACAACAACACAACATTTCAAAAATGTTCTTGGAGTTTTAACTACATTTGAATTATATGTGATATGTTTTGATTTTCTAGAATTTTCCATTCTTAATTTATATTTTTAAATTCCCCTTCAGAAGAAGCTAAGAAAACCTGCATTCTTCAGTTACTAGTGGTTACAGCTCAGCAATAAGATCCTAGTACATTTATTTAAGAAACTGTGTAGCTTTGCTCCTGCCCTGCCACTTACATGTGTCCCAATTTCATGTCCTATAATAAAAAATTATAAAATCATTGAAAATAAAAAAATAAGTCATTCAAAATACATTAGTTCTTCCCATAGGCATTTGTGATGGTTCCCATTACATACTTTTAAGAATCTGATTTACATACAAAACCCACAAATATTTTATTAAAATGTAAGCTGAAACTAAAAAAAAAAAAAATCATATGGGAAAAAAATAAAAATAAAAGGTAAGAAAAATCTAATCAGTTCTCTATTAGGATGAGAAAGAGACACAGTAAATTCAGTTGATAATATAATCATTTTCTAAAGTCAATACCAGTTCAAAAAAGAGTTGCCTTGTTTTGACAAAATTTCTTAAAGAGGGTAAAATCAAAGGCTTCAGTGTTTCCTTACAAATAAACACAAAATATCATACATTGAAAGCCTTCTTTGTATCTGTATTCATAACTAGTCTCAAGTTTACCAATTTTTTTAAAGATTTTATGTATTTGAGATAGAGAGCAAGAGAGAGAGGGGGAGGGGGAGAGAGAGAGAGCATGAGTGGGGGAGGCAAAGGGAGAGGTAGAAGCAGGCTCCCCACTGAGCAGGGAACCTGAAGTGGGGCTGGATCCCAGGACTCTGGGATCATGACCTGAGCCGAAGGCAGACGCTTAACCGACTGAGCCACCCAGGTGCCCCAAGTTTGTCAATTTTTTAACTTCATATTCATATATTCTAAATGAGGATAGAAGCTCAGTAACAGCAGACCATCTATCCACATAACTATTGTGCCTTGAATTATCTTCAAATGTTTGACACAATTCTATGCCTGAAGTGAGAATTCCACAAATACTTACTAGTGAGAAAGGGTAATAGGAAGAAAATACCCAAGATGCTCCTATTGGGAAAAAGTCACTAACCATTATCAAGTTGTGTGTGTGTGTGTATATACACAAACATATACTATCCTTATATACATAAAATATGCTTATATATAAATGTGTACTTATTATATATTATAAATTACACATAATATATAATATACTATGCTTATATATAATATGCTTATATTAGCTCACGTAATGTCAGAATATCATTAATAGATTTTAAAACTAAATCTGAGGGGACAATTTCAGATATTAAGAGTATATTAGTTTAAAAATATATTTATAATCCTGCAGCGCCTGGGTAGCTCAGTTGGTTAAGCGTCTGACTCAATCTCAGCTCAAGTCTTAATCTGAGGGTCAGGAGTTTTGTTTAAAAAAAACAAAAACAAAAACAAACAAAATAATCTATTTATAATTCTATTCAAAGTTTTATTCAATGGAGAACTTCTTCTGTAGTAGCCATGAGAAAATTATAAAAAACATTTTGACACCTTAGTTTAGATTTCCTAATCCTTACATTAGATTACCTTAATCATATATTTTTGCAAGATTCATATAAGTTTTTCCTTTCAAATTTTGATATTTTGATAACAGATAGTTAAATAACAGAATGTAAAATTATGAATTCTTAATACTATCCATAATGATATAAGATTAAACTTTTTCACAAAGAAGCCTGTATCCCATAGAGAATCTATCTGGAATACGTGTCTGTAAATTAAGATTCATCCATTCTTCCATCACTCACCTTATATCATTCTGGTCATTGATTAGCAGTATAAAGTATAGGGACCTAACAATAAGGAAACAATAAAAACTCTTACATAAGATTCCCTTGTATTATTTTCTAGTTGTGTCTTGTGTATCACTGAATGTCCAGCCTGTTAAAAGGAACTAAAACAAAAAAAAAAAAAACAAAAAAAAAACAAAAAAAAAGGAACTAAAACATATTCTCTAAGGTATCCTGATGATAATGAAGATTGTTATGCAACCTCAGGCTTGAGCTTTACTGTCCAAATATGGCCTAAAACATTTTGATATCTACTTTGAACCTTGAGTTGAAACCAAATCATTATATTATTAATGAAACAAGGTGGACCATTAAGATATAAACACTTCACATTTTTCCTTTATGTACTTTATTTTTAATTAGTTTGATCAAAGTGATAGTTGATAAAAGATTATCTGCATATATATGTGGCTGATCACATAACCCTCATCAAAGATACATTTAGTCTGTTCATTATCACTAAGAAGCTAAAGACAGACATACTACAAACTATGAAGAAAGGTAACAGAAAATGAACCTAGAAAATGACAGTTTGTAAATGCTAGGTGAAACTGTGAAAAAAAGAGAGAGAAACTAAAATTAAGTGAGACAATATTGGTAAACTCTAATAAGAGCTAGATACTCCTCACCTCTAACATTACTTCCAATCACTCCAATGATAGTCACCCCTCCCTCATATAATCCATATGTGCTAATGCAAGTTAGAAGTTAATCTTCATTTAAATGTCAATAAGAGGTGTTTTACTGTATTATAATAAAAGCTGTATTATCAGGACCGACTTTTTAAGGTTTATTAACTTGGGGCACCAGGGTGTCTCAGTTGATTAAGCCTCCAACTCTTGGTTTCAGCTCAGGTCATGATCTCAAGGGTTGTGAGACAGAGCCCCCAAGCCAGGCTCTGAGCTCAGCGAGGAGTCTGCCTGAAGATTCTCTCCCTTGACCCCTCCCGACTGCTCATGCATGCTCTCTCCTTTTCTCTCAAATAAATAAAATTAAAAATAAAATAAAATAAAGTTTACTATCTTTGTGTCATATAAAAATTTGAAATAATAAGTTAACCATTGTTATATTGATAATTATTATATTACTGAATTATTTATAATAACTTAGATTAACTGTATTAGTTCATCCTTATCTGAAGACTTTTTATCTTCATTACAAACTTAAGTATATAAATGTAAACTTTGTGAGTAGTTCTGTTCACTGCACTAACAAGAACTTTCAAAATTTTACTAAATATACAAGCCGGTACAACCTCTGAAAAATCTTCATTCTTTATAAAATTCATAGTCTAGATAGATAATATTAATATATATGGAATAATAGCAATATATAAATAAGACCAAGCTGGCCAGTTCAAACATGGTATAACCTATATAAAGGCTCACAGAAAAAGCAGATCTTTCTCTTTACTCCCACCATAACCTATACACACTTCTACCCACCTAGGAAAAACAGTATTTTACTGCTTGCTGGTGAGGCCAAGGAACTGATTTTATTCAATCAGTATCCCAAGAATATTAAATGATGGATGGATGTATGGATGAACAGATGGATAGATGGAAGAAATGGTACATATTGTTACTTACATATATTTAAATTCTGAAGAAATTCATAGCAGGAGCTCATCCCTACAGAATCAAATTATTGGAGGGGTTTTCATAAAGGAAATATTATTTGAACTAAATCCCCAAGGGCAAGATTTTTATGCAACTGAGCAGATGTATATAGAATATTGTCTCATTTAGTTTGGAGATCATCTCAACCAAAATCTGAATTAATTTCAAAATAAAGTTGAAGAGAAACACTTTTCTGATCAGTAAACTGTCACATCATTTGAAAGCTTGTTTGGAAGACAGATACTAGGATTCAGGGAATCCTGAGGTGCTGTCCTCTAGGTCCTAGATAGGAATGAGACCCCCTAAGAAAGTGTGGAGATCAAAGTCCTGCCAATGGAGGGTAAGTTCTCAAGATCTGGCATGTCAAAAATGGAGAGCCTATTTTATGAAGAATGTCAAAACTCCAGTAAGCTAGCGGGAAGTAAAAAACCAGTTGGAAAGCAAATAGGATATCAGAAATCATGACAGTAAACCAAATATAAATGCCAATGTTGAGGGAAATCTCATATAGTACCCCTCCATGAGACTACAATGCCCTGTCAACTCAGAGATACAGTTCTTTCACCAGTCACTTCTGCAGCCTTACCAAACACTGTCTGTCATTTGCTGTCTGTTTTGAAGTGCTGAATGCAATGGGTGGATTTTCATTCACTCACAGATTTATACAAACTATATTAAAAAATACCAGCCACTGTATCATCATTATAAGATCCTTAAGTGGACTATTGTAACTACAATTTCTGGCAGGGGTGGGGGGAAGTGGGGAGAAAAACAAGGAGATTGTTTTTAAACTGATTAGCAACTGCACCTCATTGCACAACAGTGTGAAGAAACAGATTTGGAAACACAGCATCGAGATCAGTAGGGCCTTTGAGTCATAGTCTCAATTTGGGTCCCATCACTTTACCTGGCAACAGTGCCAATTTAGCAGGCACTGGGCTGTGCAGAAAGATTTGCATGTAAATGAAGAGTTTGGAGCATTTTGCTTTGCCTCAGTAAAAAAGAAACATCACTTTTCACTGGCACTACAAAAATAAAACAGAGGTTAACACAGAAGGATCCTGAGCAGAGTCCATTACTGGGAGAGCTAATTTAGCAGGTGAACCAAACTCTTGGAGATCATGGGCTGTGTTTCTAGGCAGCACCAAAGAGTTTGAAAAATGCAGTTGTGAGAAGTATTAAAGGACAAAGCACAGACATAACATTCTGAAATTTATAGGAGGAAAATCACCAAATTAAGAATAATTATCTTACTAATAATATTGTTTAAAAATTTTATGTATTTCAAATTTATAACTAATATTTTATGTAATAAAATACAATATGTTAATGTTTTAAGGTAAAATTAATAAAAAAACATTTAAATAATTAAAATAAAAAATGAAGAAGGATCTTATTATTACCTTATAATGCAGCACTATGTGCCTCATCATTAGTGTGGATTTTTGAAAATTCATTGTAGCCCTCTACTTCTATCCTAGAATCATAATGGCCTGGTCTTCACATCATTAGACTATAGCATATTTTCTTAGCCATATAGTTCCCATAAAGCCCAGTTATCCTGGGATGAAAGTTCTTAATGTCTTCCCGACTATACTAAATACACTTTACTACTTTGTTCACTCATGTATTCATTCATTAGTGCTTACTATGTTAAAGGGATCATGTGAAACAATATAAGGCATAGAGAAATGTGGTTTGTCATAGATTTTTGTGCTCAAGAAGGTTATGGTCTAATATAAGATAAAATATATGCAAAATTAAGACCACAGAAGACGCAACTTCAAAATATACATACCATAAAAGTACTGAGGAAGTTCCTTGATAATTCAAGGAACAGAGAGAGCAAGAACAAGAATGAATAAATGAATAAGACAGAAATGCTAATTGGGGAAAAGAAAAACTTTCTTCCTCTATGGAGTCCTCTCTATTCCACTTGCTAAGCATGTTAGAATGGTTTATGTTCCATCCAAAAGCCTTGAGGACAAGCACTTGGTGTATCTCCAGCATCTAACACACAACACCAGGCCCAGGGAAGGCATTCAGCAAATCTTTGTTGAAGCAAATAAATTAATGCGTGAATTCTTCTATTTGGTTTTGTAGACATTAGCATGTGAATTTCTGAAAACCAATGCATATGCAGTCAACCCCCATTTCTTTCTTGTTACAAAACTGGAATAGAAACAAATTGTTTTGTAAAGGCAAAATACATTCACAAGTGGCAACATCATTTAAATATTTAAGATATATATATATATTTTGAAGATTTTATTTATTTGACAGAGAGAGTGACAGCGAGAGAGGGAACATGAGCAGGGGGAGTGGAAGAGGGAGAAGCAGACTTCCTGCCTAACAGGGAGCCCGATGCGGGTTTCAATCCCAGGACCCTGGGATCATGACCCAAGCTGAAGACAGATGCTTAACGACTGAGCCAGCCAGGTGCCCCTAAGATATATTTTTTAAAATTACAAAGATAAAGGGACCTGCATTTTATAAGATTCTCACCATTACTTAGATGGAGTGGGGACATTACTGAGATTACAAATTGGTACAACACACATAAAATTCAGAATTTGTTTTCTTTTTACTCTAAATGCACTTTGGTGCAAACAGTATTATGACCTCTCAAATGAAATTCGATTTTTTTTCATCTTATGATTTCACTGTGTAGGAGTTCACTATAATGTATTTTTGACCCAAAAGGCACTAGAAGAATTATCATCCTCCCGCATATAATGTTTTATTTCACATTATTCTCAAGTTCCAGATACCTGAAAATTTTCAAAATCATATTGAGTTCCTGCCTTATTATCTTATACTTTTGATCTCAGGATAGCAATTGTTACTTTAGTTTTTATTTTTTCATTTTAATTTTTTGGAGAGAGGGAGTATATGTATGAGCAGGGAAGGGCAGAGGGAGAGGGAGAGAGAGAATCTCAAGCAGGCTCCATGCCCAGTGTGAAGCCCAACGCAGGGCTCAATCTCTCAACCCTGACATCATGACCTGATCCAAAATCAAGAGTGGGATGCTTAACTGACTGAGCCACCCAGACGCCCCAGCAATTGTTACTTTAGTTGGCAACTTTGCTCTTCAAAAATACCAAAATTGGGTATCAAAGTCTGGATTACATGTAATAATTTAAAAGTATAAAAAATTAGTTTTTTTAAGTTGAAAGGTAGCATAACATAAATTCAGGCTCGTAATTAAGTATTTCCCGAAAAAAATTTAAATAAATTACTAGTAGGATCAAGATAATTAAAATTTAATGATCCAGCAGTCTGTTGTACTCACAGGAATTACCCATTAGAATGCTAAAGAGTTCCAAGAGATAGATTGTTCTTCAAACAGATAAATCAGTTTCAAAGTAAAATATATTATCTCTGTGGAGGAGTCTATAAAAGTAAATATTAAATCACTTCTCACCAAAATTGACTCTTGCCAATAAATCTGGAAAATAACATTATTTCCAAACAAGAAAGATGGCTGGTTTGTTAGGTACCCATAAAGGATGAATGATATAATTATTAGAATCAGCAAATCAGAGCACAGTATGCTTATACACATAAGTATACATATACACACATACATATATATATATATACGAGAAAAAATCCTTTAAGTACACACAATCATTTGTCTCCCAACTCACCCCCTCCATCATCTTCCTTCACTCTCTTGCATTATTTCCCCCAGATTTTGCCAAAGAGAATTTGTGTCTTATTCATGTTTGTTTCTCACTTCCCCACTCCTGCTCTCCCCCAGCACCTACCTATAACCATTCTACATACAGAAAGAAATAAAACAAGTATCATTTAATATAAACCAAAATAATCAAACTACAGATTGATTACAGATTCTAACTTTTTACATTTTTGTTAAAAAGAAAAACTTAACATCACATAATTGAAAAAATTTCTACCCATTTCCAAGACAACACAGATATTTCACTTTAAAATTCCTAAAAGTCTCCCTAAACAGTCTTACACATATTTGTATCTGGGAGTATCTGTAAAGTTCCTGTCCTAATTCAGAATGTTTTCCAGATTAGACATTTCTCCTTTCACTTTTTATTGACCAATATGAGCTTAGTAAGAAGCAGAGAGCTCTGATTTTTGAGTTGTTACCATCTACCCACAACATAAATCCCTGATAAACTGTTTATTTCCCGAGGACCATATGTGCATAGCAGTATCAAAAAGCTATGGTGTAGCACAGGAAATCAGTGTTCACCCTACTGGAAATAAGATTTGATTGTTGAGAATTGGTGTCTAACCAGTATTAGACACATTGTCTTCACTTCTCTAGGCTCCAGGGACAGTGCAAGTTAGATAAAGGGATAAATCAGCAGTAGGGCATGGCGATTAAGAAGTTAGGCAACTACTGCAACTCACCAGGTTAAGTGATTTTAGACTAACGGCATAAACTAAGTCTTAGTTTTCTCAACGGTAAAATGGGGATCATTATATTTACCTCACAGCAGCCCTTGGGAAGGCTTAAATAAGGTGACCCAAGTCCAGCATGCAGCATGATCCCTAGCACAGAGTAAATGCTCAATGAAAGATAGTGATGATAATGAGGAAGATGCTAGAAACATGTCCAGGCAGTTGTTGACCAAGAGATGGAACAAATGACCACAGATGCTCAGGTAGCTAGACAGAGAAACCTGAAATCCTAAATAAATTAAGGTAGAACCTGAGGTAACAACCAGGCAGACTTTGACACTCTCCCAGGGAACCAAGCTACAGTGATAAAGATAATTGCTCACCCTATTTCTCATCATATAACACTTCCATTTTATCAATTGCCTCAATACTTAGAAACCAAAATAGGAATTAGTAATAAAATTTTCAAGATGGGAATCAAGACAGTAGGGAAGATATTTTCCATTGTTTCTTAATATTACTCAAGTGATACCAGACATATCTTTCTATTTTGACTGTAAGTAAAACTACCATCCTGTACACAAAGCTCATGTTTGGTAGGACTTAAACAAATGTTAAACCACCCACAAACACACATTAAAACACACTAGCAAAACCCAAGGCTAGTCTTGAAAATCAGCTTATGTACATAAACAGAGAATAAGAGGCATCAAGATGAGCAAGAATAAAGTCATTAGCAAGTACATTTTGAAAAAAAAATAAAACATTTCCTTAAATAAATATATATATTTTGGGGCGCCTCAGTGGCTCAGTCAGTTAAACATCTGACTTCAGCTCAGGTCATGATCCCAGGGTCCTGGGATCGAGCCCCACATCAGGCTGCCTGCTCAGCGAGGAGTCTGCTTCTTCCTCTCCCTCTCTCTCTCCCTCTGCTCCTCTCCCTGCTTGTTCTCTCTCTCAAATAAATAAATACAATCTTTAAAAATAAATAGGGGTGCCTGGGTGGCTCAGTCGGTTAAGCATCCAACTCAATAATCAGATTATGATCTCAGGGTCCTGAGATTGAGCCCCATGTGGAGTCGGCTTGGGATTCGTTCCTCCTCCTCTGTCCCCCTCCCCGGTGCATTCTCTCTGTATAAACATAAATAAATAAAATCTTTTTAAAAAATAAATAGATATATCTTTATTATATATTATATGTAGTATATCTATATACATATCTGATATAACAAATACAAAATTGTTATTTGTTATTTGAAGTTGTCCAAAACCAATATATCACCAAAATTTGTATTTTTCATACCTGATTTAAATGATTTTAAAATCATAAGTAATTGACCACAAGATTATATATATGTGTGTGTATTTATGTATGTGGCAATATACTGTGTATATATGTACATCAATATATGTATGTAGTCTTACAAATATACAAGTGAATACATCCAATACTAACTCTTAGACTTTCAAAATCATTTAAGTTAATGAGAAAATCTGTGAGGTTATATTCAGATATGGTTAGCTGTTTAAATTCTATTCACTATATTATTTTCTTGATATTAAGGTGTCATTAACTTTAAGAGTCACTTTCAACTGCACAGAAGAAAATACATGTTAAACATTCACACCAATTTTAAGTACAATACCAATGTCAGAAATATTAGAATGTGAAAAATATGACTTGATTTGAAAAAGTATAACTATAGGGTTAGGTATTTTAAAATAAGGTATATCCAAAAAAAGAAACTCTCTAAAGAAAATATGTACTATTTTTAAATGAATAATGAGAGCTAACTGATGTGGTACAAATTAGGACTTGCACTCTGGATACCAGCAGCCTGTAGATATTAAATCAAGCAAGAAATTGTGTGTGTGTGTGTGTGTGTACCACACACACACACACACACACGCACACACACTAAATGTGTCATGGTTTATTATTTTTCATAAATTGTCACCATAGAAATTGCAAATTATTCACAGTAGAGTTAATTCCAAGTAAGCCAGGAAGCAGAAGTTTCCATGAAAAATAAGAACAACTGTATAAAACCCTACAGATATATGACCCATAACACATTACAGAGCATTGATTTCCCAGAGGCTAATGTAAAACTCATGTACCCAGTAACAGTTCTATTTTCATATTCTCCTGTAACTCAAATCTATTCATGCTGCACAATTACTTTTGCTTAATAATACATTTTAGTTATCTGAGTATTTCATCAGCAACAACAGGAATTCTTATTTTAAATGAGCATCTTTGGAAGCATCCTATTATTTTCTTTAAAATCTTTCAATCATCTTGACCATTTTTTAAAGTGTAAGATGTCTTTTATTGATACATCAGACAACTGCATGCTTCAATTTTTTTTAAGTCCAATAGGAGGAGTTGCTGAGGAATTTAATTTGATGAATTGGATTACATATCTGTCTCCAAGGACTAAATGCTACACATTTGATACATTGAAAGGTTCATATTAAAAACAAACAAGAATCTCAAAAGAAGGGAATTCTTTTGTTTAAGAGAAAACAACAAAATATCTGCTCAACTGATTTTTACTGGAGAAAATATAAATATGGATAGAAGGGTAAGGATGGAAAGAGAACTGGCCAAGAGGGTTCTTATGCATGAAGAAAAGGGTAAAGAAGGAGTTAACAAAAGAACAAAACCTAGACTTTTTTTTTCTTAGCTTTAGGCTCTAATCTTAGCTGAGATCAGAAAGGAATTTAGTCTGATATGCTCAAACAGAAATATATTTTATCCATTCACCAAACAAGAGTGGCAGAAGTTTTTATCCAAGGCAATTGAACAACATGAATTAGTAATTAGGATATTAAACAGAGATCGTGGCTGGTTTCCTCAAGTCTGTCTACTTTTTAGAACAAGTTTTTATTTCACTGAAAAAAATGGTAATAATCTCTAGATTTTGACATCTAATTACATTTCAGACTACCCTTTGTCTGCAACATATATGTTTCCCTTCTGCTCACAGTGGTCACTCTTGGTTTTATCCTCAGATCTTTCCAACTTGCTTTCTTTCATTAAGCTGCAATTTGCAAGAGAGTCCCTTCCTCATTTTTTCACTGGTTCCTTCAAACTAGCAGCATCCTTCGTTGTTTTTTAGACCCTCATAGGAGCCTTAGATTCTTCCTAGGAGTTCCCTAAGACTAAATTTTAGATATATGGACTAAACTACAGACATTAATGTTTCAAAAAAATTTTCATAGTGATATAGATACCAAGAAACTATTGAGTAAGAAGAGCCAGAATGACTTGCCTGGACGATTCTTTCTGCAATGGTTCTCAAAGTGTGGTGTGTAGATTAACAGCACGGGCATCATGTGGGAACTTGTAAGAAATGCAAATTGCAGGCCCTAGTCTGGACCTACTGAATCAGAAACTCAGGGGAGTGGGGGATTGGAGGTAAAGAAGGGGGGAAGTGATTTTTACACATGATAAAGTTTGAGAACCACTGTTCTATGGTATTCCAATACCAGACATAACCAAATAATACTTTTCTTAGTTCTAAAACCACAATTTTACCATAGTGAGGAAAATCATTTTCTGACTTTTTCAATAAAGCTTGTAGCATTTTCAGAACCACTCAGGCTACTACTATCTGATAATTTTAGTTAAGAATTGAGCAGCTCCATCCTAGGCTTTAAAACTGTGGCATTGTACTTACTAGTTGAAAATAAGGGACATTAGTAGGATAGCATGGGGACACTTGAGTCACAGATATAACCGCAGAGGTTAATCAGGTCAGAACTTCACAGTTGCCAAATCTTGCCCCCAAACTGGTTTGTCATTTTATAACTGATTTTTCTCATGTCATTTTTTTCCCCAGATACCTTTATCAATGAATGTGTCAACCTTTCTGGCATACGACCAGCCCACAATAAGTTACTGTGGGGTGCATCATGAACTTCTCTCTCATAAGTCCTTTGAAACGAATGCACAGGAAGATACGATGGAAACACACCTAGAGACTGAGCTGGACCTGAGCACAATCACAACTGCTGGCCAAATCAGTGACCACAAAGAGCAGCTGACTTAACTGAGCTAATCAGTAGCCAAGGGATGCTGCCAAACTTTGTAACCTCAAGGACAAAATGAGGAGGATTTGTTCATTGTGGACTCTAAAAGCAAAACACAACAAAAATCCCCTGTTAAACAAAAATCCAAGATTTATTCATGAAATAAAGAAGACATGAATTGTTTCAAGTCTACACTTTGTAATTAGCTAAGTTGTGCAGTATTTTTTTGACTTAAACAGAGTATGACCCTGAAAAAAAGAAAAAGAATCTTTTTTTTCAAAACTCATCCTACCTACCTGTAAAAACTGTACAGAGCTAATGTATTTTTCATATTGTAAAGTTTCAATTATAGAAACAACTGGTATGTACAGTACCATAATTTAATTACATTTTACTTTACAAACTTTACACATTTCAGTTTCTAAAATTTTAAATTAACAAAAAAAATATTTCTTGTGTTATTCAGAGTTACTCAGTTTTGTAGGGACTGTTTTGTTACTGCTTTTGTGCCCAGAAACCTTGACTCTAAAATTCTGTGCTGTGCGAAACATGCACGATTTTTATCATGCTTACTGCGTAGAATTTTATCTACTTGTTCCAGAAATAATACATTAACCAAAAAGGATTTAATTGTTGAGACTTGTAAGAAGTTCTTCAATTACATAGGCAGGTTTTTCTTATAAATGAAAAAAAATCAAAGATTTTTTTTTAACACTTCTTCTCAGACTTAACTGTTGCCTTGAATTACAGCCTAGTTTCTAAGCAGTGAAATGTAATGATAAAGAGGGATATTTTAACAACGTATTTCTGAATGAATTGACTCATTATTTCATTCTTTTGAGTAACGCATTGTTAAGGGTAGGGGGAAGCATGGACAAAACATCACTGGAAACAAAGGCCGTAACCACAGCAACAGACTTTGATACACTTAAAAGGTGCAGCTGCCAGTGACAAAGAAAAACTTGTTACATCTCATTATTTTCAGGCCAAGGTGGGAAGGATAGAGCATAATAATTGTACAGTAGCAGATTTTCTCCTAATTAACCTAAAGTGGTTTGCCTAAAAATAACCATCGGTCAAGTACAAAATGTGCCTGGTTTTTAAGACTTTTCATTTAGAATTGCGAGGCTATATTTTGGGGAACATCTCAAAGGAATTACATGAAATTTTTCACTTTGTGTGCTACATCAATTCTCTCCTGGGGAAGAAGTCTAAACATTGATAGCTCATTCAATATAGATATCAGCCATAGTGGAGAACTTTATAACTCAAGTAAACTGTAAACATCCTTAATATGTTCTAAATTGTTTATATTGCCATCCATAATGAGATTCACCTCTAAATTATCTGGAAAATAACCCAGAGTAATGTGAAGCCACCCCAGATCATATATTGATTATGTAATTGTATTATAAAGTAAATTTAAATGAAATTATGAAAACCTAACTTTTCAGAGGCTAAATAATCAACTTGTTTCTGCTGTTTGCTTGACACAGGTTATTGTTTGAAATTGCTGTTATTTTATCTCTGGTATTCACACATTCTTTTGTGTTTTTTAATATAAAACTACAAGTTTTGATTGCTGTTGCACTAAGAGAAACGCTTTTTTTTAATGTTGTCATTTTGTATTCATAACATCAAAAATAGGTTGAGCAAATGTCAATCCAACAAGGGTCAAACACAATCAAAAACAATGAAGAAAAGAATTTGTCAAAAACAACATCAAACTTTTAATTTATTTCTTCCAAAGAAATTACATCTACAAAAGTCTAGTCTTATGCCGATTTATCATGGCAAACTGAAGAGCAGCTTAAAGAAGAATGAACTTAGAAAATGTACAGCAAATTTTTGTTAAAAAGATACACTCAGAAAAATAAACGAAAATATTGGAAGAAGCAAACTCTCTTACTAATTTAAATGAAACTAAATGTCTCTATATGAACTATTTCACAAACCAGATTTTGTAACATATTTTGCATAAATTATTTGCTATTCAAAATTTTTTGTCATGTTACATCTAATCTTAATCTTTATTTTTTCCGATTTCTAATTTCTTTGCAATATATTATTGTTAGTACTCTTAATCCTCTACATTGCGGTTTTGTTCTGCACAGTTAGCAAATTTATAGAGGATTAATTATAAACCTATTATTGTGGGTCTGAAATTGGATGCAAAATTTTATTTATTATGTAAACTAAAATGTCATTTGCAATTTTTTTCTTCTTAGAAGTTGTCCTTGCAAATATTCAAACATCTTTTAATTCACATAAATAAGCATTTTATATCTATTTCCAGACATTTTAAAATTGATAAATAATTTTTAGAAATATAAGGTTCCAGGGAGCCCCACAAATGTGTGCTCTTCTCATCCTGCAGCAAACTTTCTTTCTTAAACATTTTAAATTCATCTAAAGTAAACAACTATAAGTAGAAGCAATCACCTTAGAACCACTGCTCTGTGCATTAGAAGACTTAATACAGTAAGAGCCAAATAAACTAAGAATTTTGAATTTCTCATATTTGAAATTCAACCCAAAGGATCTTTTACAAGAAAAAACAAAAGAAGATGCAGGGTTATTTGTTTGCATAACTTTTATTCTGCCATGCTCAGGGCCATAGGGGTGGGTGGAAAAGGGAGTGAAAACCTATTAGAGGAAACTGTGTCTGGAATCTTTATCATACATTTGCAATTTATATATTTGTGTCTAAAATCCTTAATTATAACCTATCATTTTCAGCATTCATTAATCTCCTATTTCCTTTCGAACCACCCTGCCCCCAGGTCTCCCTCCCTGTCTATGGCTCTCATTTAAATAACAGGAATGTTGAATGTGTTTGGAATTGAAAAGTGCAGTTTGACCCAGCATGGTTACAATATAGCAGTAGCTGCAGCAAAGGATACATTTATGCAGTGTTTTGAGGTTTACAAACCACATTTTACATAAATTATTTTATTTTGTCTTCATAACCACCTTATGAAGACACATTAATCTCAAAGAAGTCAAGACTTACCCAAGAACACAAGGCTAATAATTGGTGAAATTAAACCATTCTCAAAGTTCAGAGTGTGTTAGTCTTTACACTATACTAAAAGCCTTCTCTCTGACCAGAGCCAGAGAATTTCCAGAGATAGTGAACAGAATGAAAAGAAAAAAAAAAAATGTTTGTTATGTTGTTTAATCCCTAATTTAACTCAGTTCTTCTATCTGTATAATATATGAGCTAAATGAACTCTTTCTATGTGCTACTCTGGGCTCTCACATTAAAATTCTTTGTTCAAAAAGCACAGGAAGTCATAGATTTCTTAACATATTATATCATTTGTAAATGTGAAGATGAGTTGCTTCCAAGAAGTGGATATATGTAGACCCAAGGTAAGAACATAAAATCAAGAAACACAAGGAAAGAAATCAAAGACCATCTAAATTGAGATTGTGTGGGTTATAAAACAGATCCACAGTGCGAGGTTCAACACATGTTCAACACATGTTCAACTGAACACGTGCTCAATTCAGAGGTAATTGGGAAGACCTTTATAATTTTTTTCTTTTTTTCCTTTATTTTGTCTCAGCAAGATTACTTCTTAAATTGCGAATTCTTTTTTTCAATTCTGAATTCTTATATCTTTCTTAATAGAAAATAATTTTCTCTATTTTCCTCCTACTAAAAATGAAATGTAATTTATCCAAACTGACCTATAGATGCCAAAACATATGCTAACAGGCAAACAAAATTTTATTGATCTGCTCATTTTTATCAAGTCTCTATCCCTAATCCCTCCTGAATATTCCAGAAAAGCATAAAACGATACAGATTTTCATATAAATTACATTTTGCAAAGGAAAGAAAACTTGTCTACATTCAACGTTCAAGACGAATTTCATAATCCTATTTGAAATCATACCAGGCTCCACAAACTCCTTGGAAATAGCAATATCTCTTTGCAAAAATATTTTCTAAAATAAAACCACTGTATATGGGAGTAAAGATGTATATTTCCTTTTGTCTGCTCCTGACTAGAAGACAGATACCATTTCGCAAACTAAACATTCAAAATAAGTTAAGAAACTGAAAGCATGATGATGCAAGCTATTAGTATGCTAAAAGAAAGAAAATCAGACATGTGGGATAGCTGGCAGCACACAAAGGAAAAGGTAGTGGAACTGGCAGATATTTGGCCTCAGGAAAAAGGGTAAGAAATCTCTAAAGCAAATACAGTAACATCTTACACTGACATAACTCTTAATGGCTTAATACCTCAAACTCCTAACACGTAAAAACGTCCCAAGGTCTAGATGGGTTGGTTATGCAGTAAGAATACAGATGCACTGGTCTTTCAGTAAGAGCTTCTAACTACTGCTATGACCTTCTCAATGCACCACAGCTGTCCCTAACTAGAGAGGTACCAAGGGCAGGGGATCCAGGATCTGTGCTTTCAAAACTCTGACATACCCACAAGGGTAGAGTAGACTGATAATCAGCAATTGCGCTTCATTTCACTATCAACTATAATGGGGAAGAAACATTTAAGAATACACCAGAGTAGTGATGGGTTATTTTTAAAAATCTCTCATGGCTTGCATTATGATTTTATTGTGACATAGGAAGCTACTTATATTCAACATTTTTTAATTTAGGGTAAAATTCATGTTTTTAAAAGTCTACAGCTGATTATTTACCTTTGTTTTAAGAACAGTGACCTTAAAGCACAGAATGCCTCAGCCATCTAGGATTTATAAAACTCTTGAGTTTCTTCCTCCTCTTTCCCAAACATTTATAGATTTTGTTCTATATGTGTATCTTACTGAAAAGCTAAGTGAAAATTGGTTTTGTATAAATGAAATAATATTTCAAATGCATCAAGGGACCTTGTGCTAAAGGATCCTTGAAGTAAATCCTGTTTTTGTTTTGTAATCTGAAACACTGCCCACAAATTTATCTTTTGTAAGATGACTGCAGTATATCTTGTGTTATGTAACGCAGCATGCTTGAACTGCCCAGCCTTGAAGGTTCTGTGATGTAGTCTTTGCCTCAGGCTGTATACAATGAACGACTGACCCTAGGTTTTGAGCAAATCTATAGACACTGTAGTGTGATCATTTTCGATCATTTTCATTTATTGAGCTTACCTGGATTCATGTGAAAAATAGTATTAAGATAACATGGATGGATAAAGTTGACAGTTAATTTTTTTTTCTATTTATTGATTTAAACTTTTGCTACCTATCATATCTTCAGTTACTATTAAGAGCAAATCCCTGGGTACCTGACTGTGGCTTAGTCAGTAGAGCATGCCACTCTTGATCTCGGGGTTGTGAGTTCAAGCCCCACATTGGACGTAGAGCCTACTTAAAAAAAAAAAAAAAATCAAATCCTTTGGGTCCGTACTAAATTTACTGAATCAGAATCTCTGGAGCTAATCTCTGATGCATACTAAGTTTTGCAAAATACTGTTCAAATGAATTTACTTTCACTAAGTCATTCAATTGCTTTTTATTGTAGTCTAAAATTATTAATTCTTGTGCTTTCTTGTGCCAATGTGATCCTAGTTTGCTAAGCCTGGTTGAACATTTTCCCTGACTGGAGGAATGCAAAACAAAAAACACCTATACATAAAATGGTCAGGTTGTTTCTTGACAGATTGTGTTGTTTATAAATTTTGCCCCCATTAGTTCTTTCAACATGAATATCTGAAAACAGTCTTAAATCAGTTCACTTAACTAAAACTTATTATTTGCTCTCACGGATAATAATATAAGAGCTGAAACCTAGAAGCAGGGAAAGAGAAAAGAATTGATTTATAATGTACCAGCACTGTGCTGTCCTCATGTCATTCTCAACCCACCTTAGGAAAGAGGTAAAACCATCATTTTAAAGAAGAGGAAAATAAGGATCATGGTAGTTCAATAATTTGCCAAATCTCATACAAGAGAGTCAGATATTCAAATCCAGTTCATCAGTTCATCAGACTCTAGGGATGTGCTCCTATCACCCCATAAGCACTGTTTTCAGAAGTGAGAAAAGACCATAATCAATATAATTAGGCATATATGATAGTGGATGTGAAGACAGCAGAGAAAGAATATACCTTCCTATTCTTAAACAGAAAAAATTGCTTAAACTATTTCAGACTGTGTAGAGATTTCCTTCAATATCCTAAGTCAACAACTTAATGGAAAGAAACGTCCATTACTTTCTTGAAGTTTTATACATTGTTTCCTAAAAGGAGTGGACATTTAAAAGAAAAATCCTTCAAAAGATACTCCCAAATATTCATGTTGTATTTTCATTTCCAATTTTCCTAGCTATATTATAAAACTATAACAAAATATAAGTGCGTATCCACAATATAATCTCCAACTGGCAAAAAATGGAAGGAAGGTGGTCCACTGAAGCAAAACCTCTGTGGTCAACATGCAAATGACAACACGAAGAAAAATACCAATAATCTAGTCATAAAATGTTAACTGGCAATGACATGGCTTGGGTTGCAGGATACTTTCTATGAATGATTTTATGTGGGAATATTTTTAAAGAGAATTTTTACTTACATAAATGAGATGTGTAATGGGAGTATACCACATAAAGGAGGCAAGAAGATAACCTTTATAATAACATAGACCCTGCTTGTTCTATTACTCAGAATACAGTATACAGTTTAAATAAAAAATAATTTTCTTTGTTAAGGTGATGCAAATATTTTCATATTGTGTGCAGGTAACCAAATAAATTTTTTATGTTTACTTTTGAATTCAATCTTCGGGCAAATCTGCCTCGGTCTCAGCTATTAAATGATTTTTTAAATAGTCTCTTGATTTTATTAGTATCTCTAGGAGCTTTTTATTAAACTGTTGGACTAATAGCCTCTTCTATTTCTCCCTGAATTTGCACAAGACCAAGGTAATATAATTCAGAAACCACGTTAGCATTTTACTCTATCACACTACCTGAACATGTGGCATTCATGTAAAATACACTTGCCTTTTATAATCCATGTGGGATTCAAGAGCCAATGAAATACTCCATAAGCCACATTTCTACTAAAAATCACCACTACTAAAACTGTGATAAAAGTATGCTATACAATTAAAATAATAAATCCAGAGAGAAAGAAGCTCTCACATCCTGAATCTAATATCATGATACATGTTCATTCTGGAACCACCACCACCACCATACAAAAATTTTACCTGAAAATCTAGAGTAATTCTGATTTTGGAAAACAAAGATGACCCTGCTATCTGGGTTGAAGACTTGGGGAAAGATAATGAAGAGGACAAAAAATTACATATGCCAAGAGGTAAGTGAAGGAAATGTGATTTATTGTCATTAATCTGCAAGTAATTTTTAAAACTAAGAATTAAAATTTACAGTAACATTTATGCTATCAAATGTCATCAGTAAAGGCCAATAAGGACACTGGGGACATAAAAGCAAAGAGATATTTGTGATGGTGATACATATCAAATGATAGACAGATGGATAGAATTAATTCAACCTAAAGAGAGAATATTAAGAATAAAATTAGTTTAAGAATTATCGCTATTATTTCTCCAGAGAGAAACTGAAAAGTCAGAATAAAAGATTCAAACAAAATACCAAATGCTTTTTCAAGATCAATTTTGAAATAGCCTAAAACTATAAACCCTAAATTGCTGTGTCAACCATATGAGTAATTACATTAATTCACATATACCTAGTTAAATTCTGTTACTGAGAAATAAATTGTATTTAAAATATACTCCATCTGTTCTTACTATTTTACATCAATGATATATTTGCTTTCAATTACAGATCCATAAATATAATACCCTAAACAATCTAATGAAAATGTGGTGAAAGATTGGATCAGACCTGTCATTCCGCTCTGCTATAAGGCAATATTAGAGGAGCATACCCACCACAATGGAGAGCTGGAAATACAGTTTCTAAAGTCCTCTCTAGCAGTTCTTGACCTAGACACTTGTAACATTCATTATCTGTGGGTCTTATTTCATATTCATTTATAAAGTAAGGAAATTACTACCTTGAGAGAAGAGACTACAGGGCCCACCCTAGCTCTAGTCTCACATGTACAATAGATCTAGGTAAAGACACTCTGAACTCTGCTATATGGAGAAAAATTTGAGATCTTTGTGACGTCAACATTTTTTTACCTTTGGATTTCATGGAACCTTAAGGTTAGTGTATTGGACTTCCTTCAACACTCCTTGCCAGTTTTCTATTTAAGAAACTTCAAAGCTGAGTTCCTTAAACCAACATTATATTTTAGACATGGATATTTCACAGTGAATCCTTGTCATACTTCTTCATTTTGTGGAAGAATAACATAAGGCTGGGGTAGTGGCCTTTATGACTTTTTCTTTGCCTCTGATTCCAGTTGTGGAAAAAAAATGTGAGAACTCAGTATGACACCTTGGTACCACCATAATGGGATTGGAAGAAGAGTCTTCTAATGGATAAACACTTTATATAATATAAAACAGAAATGTAGTTTGGGGTCACATCTTTTTACCTTAATGATCTGATATAGTTTTCAGATAATGCATGCCTTCTTGCTACTGAGAATGTAAATATTATTGTCTATAATGATGATTTTTTTTTTTTGTCATACACTTTTGCTTTCTGAGGACAGACCTCAGATAATTGATCGGGCTCCATAACTGTCACCAGAGAAATTTCTATTTAATTATTTCCAGAAGTAATGACTTAATACTGAGCACTTTAAGATAAAATAATAATAACTAACACTTAATGTTTACTTTTCTGAACATTTTACATTTATTTATTTAATCCTCCTTAATATGGTTAATAGGATTAACAATAACCTTATGAAGTAAGTACTGTTGTTATCTCCTTAAGGAGATAGGGAAAATGATGCTCAAAGTGATTATATAACATGTACCTAGTAAATCATGGAGCAAGAATTCAAATCCAGGTGATAGATATACCAACAAAGTGACCGCTACCATCAGCTCATTTAAAGTCCACTCCCTAAATCCAGCTCTTAAATTTAAAAGTCTTTTCACTTAAAGCTGTAACTGAAGACTTTTTTTTTTAACTGAAGACATTTTAACAATGTAATGGATTTTATTACATACCTAATCTATGTCTAGTGGAAAGTAAAAATCTTTGAGAGATATAAAAGAGTATATTACATATTTCCTGTTCTCAAGAGACTTACAGTCTTAGCAAAGAGAAAAGACATCCATATTAAGCAAAAAAAAAAAAAAAAAAAAATCCAAGCTAAATTGAATACCTGCAAGAGTACATGGCAATCAAAGGACGAAATCAAAGTTAGCCAAATTGTTGGGGATAACTCTGGGCAAAAGTGAAAACTGAGACAGAACTTAAGACTGGCAGTATTCAGATGGGCAAAATGAAGAGAGAAGGAAATGAAGAAAGAGTACTATATTTTTACATATGGACATCTATTATTTGAATAATATCTGTTAGATTCATGCTTGTCTGGCAGAGAAATAGCAAGCTCAATTTTTATCCTGATTGCCTAAGACTTCAGAGCCAAATTTTACTCTGGCCAGAGCAAACGTTTTGGCCTTTATATTTGGGCATAAATATTTCCCATCTTTTTTTCAACTTTATTACTTTTTATATTCCTATATATTCATTGTATTTTACCTTTCTTTTGGGGGGAGGCTTAAATCATATTAATCTTTTGTCTTATGTCAGTTTCAGTAAAGTGACATTCTGTAAAATGTCTTGTCAGTTTCAGTAAAAAGACTGATTCAGGCAACTCTATTAACTTAAAATAATTATATGAATTAAATAATTTCTTAGAAGTTAATAACAACATCCTCAGTCGAATTACTGTTTGGTATCAGGTGAGAAAATGGCCTATAGATTTACTGAGTTTTTCTTTTTTCAACCTTTCAGTCTTTATATTAATATTGGTGAATACTAACCAGAATTTTTATCCCAAAGAGTAAAAACAAAAATGCTTTTTGATTGCTACATTTTACAAATAAAGACACTGAAGTAGAGTATGATTAAACACCATGATCAAAATCATTTTGATAACAGAATATAGACTCACCACTGGAACTCACATTTACTCAATATTATTTTTTGCTACAAAATATTTCATGAACATATCAAAATTTAACAAAATATACAGAATGATTTCTGCCTTAAAAGTACAGACAATTGTCAATAAAACTGTTATCTTTTTAAGGTACAGTTAAGTAAGGTGGAGAAATGCTCTCTTTCCATCAAAGTTTGCTTGTCATTTGGACTATTCACTTGCAGCTAGCTGTGTGTGCACTTGAGAGTTACAAATTTTCATTCACATGTATTTATTTAATGTGCCTTTCTTTTGTATAATGATTGTCTTTTATATTACATCCACAATACTTTGGTGTTTTTAATTCAATCAAATAAGTATTTATTTATTTATTTAGCTTTTACTAATAATATGCCAAGGACTGAGATAGGCAATAAAGCGATCAAATGCTTAAAAGTGAATAAATGATTGTAATTCAATGTGATATTTCTGAAAAATGAAGTCTGAGCATGATGCTATAGGATGGAAGGGGAGAGAAGGACTAATTTTGCTGGGAGAAAATCAGAGAAGTCCCCAAAATAAGTGAAATTTGAGACCCTGGATTCTAAAGATTGCCAATCACATGCCACACCCCACACCTGTGCTGCAAGTTCCACTTACCACTCATAATGAGTTTGGTATTTTAGATGTCTGTGGGTATTAGTTTCTGGAAATCTAGGACTCCAGTAGTTTCTGAGTCTGGTATTTTCCTCAGATAGCTAGGCGACTTGAATTTGTTCTGTATATAAATGTTAAAGATTTTTTAATTTGCCCCTCCTATAATCTTCTAAATTTAATCCTCAAATCAAGAGCATTCAATTGAGCCATTCCCTGATAAATGCAGGACATATGCAATTTTACTAAATAAACAAAATAACAAGTAACAGATAAAGGTCATGAATTGTCAGAAGTTTTTCATTTTCTTTGTTTTTAACATGTATCATGCAAATCTAATTTGTGTGTGTCAGAAAACCTATATTGCAGTTCTGACCTCAGGAATATGTGAAAAAAATGTAGAAGAGGTGTATTTGCCTGTACAATTTAAGTTTTCACCAATTACTGGTTATGACATGACTGCTATTAAAGTGACTAAGAACTAGGTTATGCATAGTCTTTTGTATTTTATTCTTTAAGAAAGTGAAAAAATACTAGTAAGATGGTCAGATCATCTGATATGGTAATAAGCCTAGTTGCTTTGGTAGGTGTTCAGTATCATTAACTCTTAACTTCCTTAAATATGTTTTATTTTCTTTAACAAACACATCTCTTTATAAGAATACCATTATTTCCAAAGGATTCCATTGTTTGTTTGGTGCCTAGGGCAATTTCTTATTAAATCCTCAAGAATGCACCTTGCGTTAAGCTGAGCGGAAATAGTAAAAGTGAATTCAGTAACTAGTTCAAGGCATAGTTTTCTGATCTTCCCACTTAGGAAAATAAATATTTTTTAATTTTAGAATTTGGAAATATATCGACATTAATAGGAAGAGAGTTCATCATGAATAATGCTATTTTAACAAATGCCAAGGGAATTGTGTCCTAATGCTCTTCTCCTAAAATATTCTTGTGGATTATGAAGAATGTGCAGTAGGGCAAAAGTGGCCATAAGTATCTCTGATATATGGAATGTATATCATATACAAACAATTATTTTTCAAAAATAAATTACATATTTCCCCCAGAGGTGGAGAGGAACCATGAAAGACTATGGACTCTGAGAAACAAACTGAGGGTTCTAGAGGGGAGGGGGGTGAGGGGATGGGTTAGCCTGATGGTGGGTATTAAAGAGGGCACGTTCTGCATGAAGCACTGGGTGTTATATGTAAACAATGAATCATGGAACACTACATCAAAAACTGATGACATAATGCATGGTGATTAACTTAACATAATAAAATTTAAAATAAAATAAATTACATATAAGTTTTCACTCTAGATAGTTCTCTACAGTGTGGCCCGTGCTATATTGTAATAAATAAGCCTATGAAACTGAATTCATTAGACTACAACAATTTGTATTACATTACATACCTAAAATATCGTTAATGTGAGTGCTTTAAATGTTATCTTTAAGATGGTACCTATGTAGAGACTATAATTTGTTAGTGACTATAAAATTACAAAAGCCCTTAGGTTTCTGAAGTTCCATGACTATCCTTAATTCTTATTAAGAGGCAGCAAAATCTAGTCTGGGAAACTCCAGTTGATTTACAAAGAAAATTAATGTGTTTTTCAATTCATGTGGCCCTGTAATTGTTAGGACGAGTGTGAAATACTGATATTTACATTCCTGAGTGCAATAGGAACAGGATGGAATGGCAAATAATTGGACACTCTTCTGAAAGGCTTTGAGAAATACTATTAGATCTCCACCTGCTGGTTAGAAATTCCAGGCTCATAGGGTATAATGCTAGCTAAAATACAAGGCTTTGATGATCACCAATCCTTTTAAGGTTTGTAACCCAACTACTTTCAAAAGGTGACAATTTATAGATTAAAACATCTGCATAATTAAACACTTTGAACTAGTGATCATTAGGAGACAGGCTATATTTTATACTCGCTACAGCATCTCTCATAGAGTATTAAATTTGCTATAAGTTCATTCCTCCATAAAATCCTGCTTTGAAAACATTTACTAAAATAGAAGGAATAAGAAAATGAGAAAAAGGGAAAAATTAAGCTAAAAATTAAATAAGGGTTAATAGTAAATTTATAATGACATAATTCTAAATAAAACTTGGCATAATTTATCAGGCTTTGAATTATTTAAAATAAAAGTATATTCAATTTCTCTATCCATCAAAACATATCATAGTTGACCTTGATAGAAAAGTTTAAGCAGGCAACAGTTAGTTTCAGGGTCCTAAGTAAACCACAGGGAGATTAATACATTATTCTGATTATTTTACTCTTCTTCATGTCTGTGTCTTTATTTTTTCCTTTTCTCCACCTCTCAGTTGAGTGATATATGATAATACATATGTACTTGATATAATGATGAAGGGTGACAAGACTTGGAGAGTAAAAGCTTATATTAATTTATCTTACAATATGAATTGTCCAATTACAGCATATTATATAGCTCTATTAGCTACCAGAAAGTATAAATAAGGTCATATTTAACTCAGTACCAGATCTGACAACCAAACCTATGTTCCAACATCTTTTTTTCAATAAACTGAATATCCCAGAGCTTAAGAAAATTCATATAAGGCTCAAAGCTTCCCTTTAAAAAAGATCCTTTGACATTTTCATAAAAGCAGCTATTTGCTTATGTTTGGTTAGTAGGACTTCTACGAATCCCTTGAATAATCAAAGACTTGGCTTTATATGACTGTACGTGTTATTCTATGAAAGTTCCAGAAACTTGTTAATGAGAATCGCTAAAAAAAAAAAAAATACTAAAGTATCTCTTAAAATTATTTTGTCAATTATTATGTGGTAGAAAGTTGTCCATTAGAGTGCATTTACACGTGGTTAATGTAATGGATAGCAGGATAAAAAGAAATCCACCAGAGGACATTTCCATCTCTCCCCAGAGTCATGGTATCCCAGACAACACACCAATCTCAGGAATACCAATATAATTTAATATATGGAAAGCATCAACATTATTCAGCTGTTACTGATTATGAAATTCCCAAATGGTAAGATTCTTATCAAAGCAAACCCTGCAGTACCTAGCATTTAAGGTTTTCATTCTGGGGGGAAAAAATGGCATTTAAAAATAAAAATAGCAGTTAGTAATGGATTATATGCAAGTCACTCGAGCATACTATTTCAATCACTTTAGTACTTTTATCTCCCCCCCAAAAAAGTGTCAGAAATGAGGCATGAAAATCTATTAACTGAATCATTCATACATTGAATGGATGTTGTTGTCAGCTTGTTCTTTCAGTGGAAATAATGAACAACTGATTTATTTATAACTCCTAATTATGATAATATACCTTCATTTTCCACTCTTTCCAGTATATTATAGAAATTTTACAATTGTCTTATTTCATACCCGATTTGAAATCATATGCTTCCATAAAAATTTCTTCTTTCCCAGGCTTTTCTTTAACTTCTTTTGGCTGGGGTGTAATTAAAATGCTTTAACTGACTTTAGTTCCCTTGTCTTGTTTTCTCTTTCAATTTTCAGGCTTTTCTGCTAATAGAATTGATCCACACCTTAAAGTTATGCAACTAGAGACTGAAATCTGAATTTTAAGTAGATGCAGAATATATTCATATAATCACTATAGAGTGAAACTTGTCAGCACTTATTTGGTCAAATTTGCATTGTTTTCTTTCTGAGATGGGGGAAACAGCAGGAAAAGGTGATAGAGCCTGGTTTGTACTTCAAAGAGAAAGAATTCCTGGTTTTAAGAATTAAGGCAGGAAGACAACTTTATCCTATTTTCCAATATATTTTAGAGCAGAGAGGAACACCTCCCTTGAACTTTTCATCTCTAACCCTGAAATCAATTTTATCTTTTCTAGACATTCAGGGTTTTTTTATTTTGCTGCATAACATACTATATATACACTGGACTCTACCCTCCACATGTAATACAGGTCCATATAAGAAAAAGCCTTTGGGGATATGCTTCTACATTTACCTGAACTATTGTTGAGGAAAATACCCATCACATTATGGAACACAATTTTTTAAAGAATATGTGAGAATTGTATTTTAGAGCTAGGTCCAGGAAAAATTACCCCTGAAAAATGGTTGTCCCTTATCCCCAGTGAATGCTAGAGCCCTGTAACACATCCTTTCTCCTTTACATCTCAGCCCAGGAACTCTGAACTGGGTTACACGTGATAACATGGTAACCAGGTAAGCCTTCCTGTTGAGTGTCCTGGCTTTCTCTTATTTTATGTTGTTTATTTCTTCTTTGTAATCCTATATTTTTTTCATTTTATTTCATATGTCTTTTGTTATAAGAAGTTTCAAATTATTTGGGGGGAAGCAAAAAGTATAAATAAGGAAGTAAACTAGAGTTGCTATTCTGAAAGCATTTTAGATTCTTACTGCAATGGTGGTATAATCTGAACTTTGGAATGTTTTTTTTTTTTTCTTTCTAGCCTCATGCCCACTTTCCACTATCTCATCATTGAGTCATCTTTAGATTTTCAGTTCCTTAATTTGCATCGCACCTATGAACTGTTAAAAAAAACTTGTGGATACACACACAAACACAGCACACTTCTTCTTTCATATACTGTTCTTCAGATATAAAGATGCAAAGCAGGACATATATTTAAAGATATTTTCCACTAGTAGGAACATTCTCAGGCACAGTTTAAAGAGACCATTAAAGTGTATTTTCAAAAGAGCTAACTAGGGTTAAAAATGAAGCTCTCAATCATCTTTTGTTCTAAAGTATTTTCTTGATGTCAGCCAAAAGTCTATATAGGTTGTCATTAAGTGGCTCTTAACATTTTCTAATATCAAATTTTTCCTTGTTTTAGTAACTCTTGAGTTAACCTAACTATAGATTATAGATCATAAAGCATGATTACTATATTCCAAACATTCATTCCTCCACCTTCCTTGACAGCCTAAACCCCTCTTTCTATCCCTCTAATCCCAATCCCAATTAAAGAAGCAGTAGTTTTTCAAGTACATTCAAGTTTATCCACACAAAAATACTTCCAACATGATTTCATGATACTATTTAAAGTGTCTCCTTCCACTTAATTTCAGAGACTTGGGGTAATATATGAATTAGATTCTAAAACTTAAAATGGTGGTTTTAGGTGCCATTTTAATAAATTATGAAATAAATATGAATAAAATCTTCAAAATTTAGATTTTAAATGAATGCATTTTTCATATTTTATCCAAAATTTAATCATGATTAACTTCAGTTATGTAATCCCTAAAAAATTCATGCGAAGAAGGGAAAATAAAAAATTTCATCCATAACAATATATAAACTCATTCACATGTAGCATTTCATGTGTATTTATGTAGTTATACTTTGGTCCAACTGCCAGATTTATAAAGCATTCAATAAAGACAAATTTAAAATATAATAATTCCCAATTGGCATGCAAATCCCATCTTTAGTTGAATGTCCTAGTACCCCACTACTCCTTAAAGTCAGAGAAAAGAGATCAGGTATAAGAAAAGGAAAATCAAGAAAGTGTATATCAAAATATTGCAGTCTGTTCCCGATTACTATATAATTCCTATTTCACAAATGTCTTTGAAAATTAAAAAAAGAATAAATGGGTATCTATGTACTAGCTTTATATCTATAACCAATACATTTAACAAGTTAAATTTTTGGAATATAAGACTTCTCCATTCAGTTTGGAATTATACATAGACAAGGTTCTGAATTACATTTCAATTCTGTTTAAAGAGTATAATCTTTGTAAAATTAGAGATATCTTCTTCATATAGTAAAATGAATTTATGAACCTATGCAATATAAAAATACAAATAAAATCTTAAAATGTAAGTGAATTAGTAAGACTTGTTCATACAAAATATATCTATTCTAAAGTCTCTAAAATTTACTGTATTGGAGGATCCTGTATTTGTCAGTACAGAACCCCCATATGTTTCTGACAAAAAGCCCAGGTCATATCACTGGAAGCTACTTTGGTCTATACCTACTATAGACTCCATCTTTAGTTCAATATGCGAGTAAATTCAAAAACATAGCAACACCACCTATCTACGCCTCACCCAAAGACCTCCTGGAAGTAATTAATCTGACAAGAGTACAAGTGAGACAATTATGATCACTCAGATGATCATGAAAGTGACCATGGGGAAAATAAGGAAGAGAGAAACAGATTCACTAAGTATACTGTAAATGTCATTTTTTTCAACAACAGATTTACACTTACACTTTTAAAAGAGTGAGGGGTGGTGAGGAAGAAGCAAAAAATGTATCCTTGTATCCTAGAAGCAGAATGGGACTCTCTCATAAGACAGAGCTGCTCCTGAGAGGAAGAATGAAGGGGAGTAAGTCAGAGGGGGAGACGAACCAGGAGAGATGATGGACTCTGAAAAACAAACTGAGGGTTCTAGAGGGGAGGAGGGTAGGGGGATGGGTTAGCCTGGTGATGGGTATTAAAGAGGGCACGTTCTGCATGGAGCACTGGGTGTTATGAACAAACAATGAATCATGGAACACTACACCAAAACAAATGATGTAATATATGGTGATTAACATAACAATAAAAAATTTAAAAAAAGAACAACAACAAAAAAAAAGACAGAGCTGCTCCTTTAGTGTTTTGTAATAACAGTCTATGACACTTGCTAGGTCAAAATATTCAAATAAACACCTGTAGAGAACTTTTAGCAGCTTAATCCTTTCTGCTTGCTCCTTTATATTATTTTTTTAACTTACATTCCTGCTCAGTATTCATACTCATAGGCATTTGACAAAAAACTTAAAGTAGTTATGCATTTTTTTTAATTTTCTCCTACCATGTTAAAGAACAATGAACCAGATCCAGCTAGATGAGTCAACTATTCCCTAGGTATAACTCTTGGAGTTGTATTACTTTCGTTTGCTGCGGTGGTATAATAATTTACTATAAAGGTCTTAAATTACAGCATCTGAACATGTGCCAGGAAATAATACTTTTCCCCAAAGCAGATGAATCATGAAACTGAAATACATAATGCACCTTGAAGGCGCTTATAATTCTTCCAAGGAGTGACTTATCCACATGAGAGAACGTTGACCATTTGATTTGAACAGTGACCTTCCAACAGTAATGAAGAGCATTTCAATATTTTGAAATGGTACTATTAAAAATAAATTTAAATAAATATTTAAAGTAGATAAACACAGAAGTTTCTCTGATAATGCCTCCTGTAGGAGGCAAGAAGCCTAGGGATCAATAGTAATAATTGTAGAAGGACTCTTCTCATATGCAGACCCTTTTCCTTACACTCTCCAAAATAGCTCAAATATCTATGAGAGAATTTGATTGGATTTGAGAGTCTTAGAGCAGGTGTTGTTAAAGTTAATATAAGATACTCAATATCATAGAAAAACTCAGTGTTACTTAAGTACAATGAGTTCAAATAAATTTTTTTATCCAAAAGCCTAATCACTTAGAAGTCAGTGTTGGAAATCAACATATATGCTTTATGATCTTGTTTTCATGACTGATATAGATCTATGAGATAAAAAGAAAACTAAAAATCATGTAAATAACTATAATTTAATATGCATGTGTATATATATTTGTATTATCATATATAGGTGTCTGCTAAATACATAGTGTACTTCTAGATGTATTTACCCATTCAACACATATTTATTAAAACTTAACTATATTCAAGTCACTGTTAGAGATTAAAAGAATTAGATCAGATACAGATGGCCTAAAAGAGGCTTAAAGAAGAACTCATGTCAAAATTCAGAATAAATGAGACAGAAAATTTTAATTACCCATAGTGGAAAATAATAATAATAAAAACCTAAGCCAGACTGCAGTGGAATGAATGGAGTAAAAAGCAGAACCCTGGCTCTGATCAGTGTGACCTTCATTCATCAAGGTCAATTCATCTTTTGGGCTTCTGCTTCTTTATCTGAAAAATGAGGGAAATTTAACCATGTGAACTTCATAGTCCTTTCTAGCTCCAACATTAGATAAAACTCTACTCTATAAGCTTGATTTAAACCAGAAAGTGCAAACCTCATTCTTCACTTGTAATGGCTTCACTGATGAACAGCAATGTCAGCTAAAATGAATTCCATCTCCTTTTTCCTTTCCTAACTCCAATTTGATAAAATAGCATTGAGGTATTGGGAATCACAAAAAGACAAAACTGTATCCAAAACAGTGATACTGGGATTATAGAATTATTGTTCCACACCCTAACATTCTGAAAATAGCTGGAAAAGACAGACAATTAAAAGAAGAGTAGACAAGTAGAACTTGAACGAAACAACAAGGAGACAACAATATAAAACTATTTTCTTGTTTGAACTTTTTAAAAAATTGGATGTCTGGTGATATTTCATTCATAATTTTTTTTAATGTGGAAATTCAACTATGGAGCCATGGCAGCCAAAGGATAAAAAGGAAAAGTTTTATCATTAATTTGAATATGTCTTGGTTTGAAAAAAGTTTGATAGTAAAATCAAGGTTAAATGAAATATCATGAAGCTCTGCAATTAGGTTAATAATGAGATGCCTCAGGGATCAGTGCTAGCACAGGTGTTCAATATATTTATTAATGACTTAGAAGAGTTGTGAATAATATAGAAGCACATCTGGGTAACTTCAAAGATATTTATAGCAATCAAAATGGGTGAATGACTGCTTTTCTTGACCCATTCAAGAGCAATTATTGAACATATTACAGCAAATAATCAACAAGAGCAAATTAATGTGAAGTGTATGGAATTACCCAAGTTTGATTAATATGCTAATAGCTACTGAAATAGTTACTGCCTTTCAGGCAAGAGTGGGCAGATCTAGGAAGACATCTGTCCAGTAAACAGTTCTTCATGAAGAAAGGGATACTCAAACAGGCTGGAGCAAAGGATAATGTAAGAACAGTTATCTAAATCATTAAGTACTGCTGAAAATTTTCACACACCGGAACCTTGTTCTATTGAATGACACAGGTTTATAAAACCACACCCTGGGAATTATCTGGTGTTTTATCTGGCAATATTAAATCATTTCCCATGATCATCCAACCCTCCCCCATCCATTCACTGGAGTTCCCAAATGCCTCTCAGGTGGGAATGAAGTTTATAAGGGCATCCCCGTCCCACCTCTGCTTTGCTCTGTTCTAAGGGATTTCACTGACATTAACTCTTATGCATTAATCTTGCAAAGTTGAAGATCTCAAGGCTTTAGAAAAATTAAATCGGGTTCTTTTTCACAAAGAAGCACAATACCATTCAATAATAGCATGAATTATCTTAAATTCTCTCCCTACCCTGAGGTTATTTAATTATTATGCATACCAGGAAATCTTAAATATAGCTTAGTTTCAATTATAATTTACTCAATAAAAAATATTTTCTGAGTTCCCATTTTATCTAAGGCATAGTAGGAATAAAACGAATGAAAAGAACTAAAAAAAACATGGAGCTTGCCCCAACAGAATTTAGAAAATCATGTCACTCCACTCGTGAACTAATAAGCATTTCTCAATCCTGATCCATATCGATCACATATAAATACGTAATTTCATAATAAATTTGAAGTATATTAAAATTACTAAGAATCAGAATTGTTTCTGTAGGTACATATAATAACATTTTTAAGGCCAAGGAACCATTTTCTGCTACCACTTATCTTTTCTACCAAGGGGAAAATATGTTGACCCATGGTATTAACTTTCTCACTTGAAACATAACTTAGATATTCCTCCAAATTTCAGAGAAAAAGAAAAGATTTCTAGCCTGTTTGGGACTAAGCTGGTAGGCCAATAAGAGTGAAGCCAAATACAAATACAAACATTAAATTGTATCTAACTCAGCTCTACAAAATAACGCATCAGTAAATTCATTGACAGTATGAAGATCTATGTGAAGCACTGAGAGTGAGAATTTTTTTTAATTTGGTCAAGCATCTTTACTCTCTGTACCTGCCCAATGGAAATTTCAGATGTAAACATCTAAAAAAATACATCCAAAGTCTCATAAGCATTTTATAGACTCTCAGAATCCAAAGTTAAATGGGACCTTAAACTTTTCTGCTTGAGCCATAAATTTTCTCTACACCATCTGATATGTCACCACCAGAGATTTTTTTAAAAACTTATTAATAAAGCAAAGACTCATGCTAAAGGTAAACTTTGGGTAATTAAGTAAACTATGAACATTTGTTAGAACCTCAAACATATTTATTAATGAGATTTACTAGAAGGTTTGGAACTATCTGAAAAATAAAATTCACAGTTTGGAGAATAATTCACATATAAGAGGTGTAACAGTTCTGTTAATTTTTCCTTTTTTATCTTTAAGTAGCTGTGGGTTATTCTGCAGTGTGATTTAAGTATAATTTTAGCAAGAGAAAACAAGTAGTGAATGAGAATTCATTAGCAGGTGGTCAAGTGTAAACAGTATATCAATCATGCTGGTATTTTTAAGCATCAGCAAATTTAATTCCATCTCTAGAGGAGTAAGCTCATACTTTAAGATATGTAGTATATCGTATTTATTTTTAAAAAATTTTAGAATGTGCCTTGATTATAAAATACTAAAAGTATTTTCCCTTTTAGATTTCCTACATAGAAAGTAATGATGTCCCCAGTGCAAATCAGAGCATTTAAAAACAACCAGTGTTTCTAAAAATAAGAATATTTCACATCTTTGCCCTAGATAGAGAGATCTGTCATGTTAAAACTAAAAAAATCTGAATCAGGCCTAAAAATATGAAAGAACACAGGGTAGGAATCCAGAGTTTTGTATTGATTTACACTGAGAAGACAGATCTGCTTTTTTGCTCAAAATTGAATCCATAATGACTAAATAAATTTCATGGCCTTTCACTCAATTCCAGTTTTTAAATGTTAGCCAATTAATATGAAATTATTTCTCTACTTGCATAGCCCTTTATGCATTATATTTCTATCCTGAACAACTCAAGTTAGGTTGATCAAATGTTTTTACCACCCTATTACAATGAAAATCAATCACGTTATCAGACATAGAGTATTAGACTCTACAAGCTCACTCTGATGAAGCAAGGTATACATTTTGATTTCAATATATACATAGACTCTTCAAGGTCAAAGAGCAAGGTAAGGGAAGAAAAGTACCTTGAATGAGTATTAATACTCTCCTGTGCCATGGCTTCTGGTAATCTGTACTTCATAGAAAGTTATATGGCATTTGAAAACCCTCTGAAACCAAAAGAAATTTCTGATGCCCAAATGGAGCAGTCAAGAAAATTGAGCACCATCAAGAAAATAGAAAACTCGAGATTTCTGAGCACCCTCTGCATGACAATGAGAGTTACAAAAGAGAAAAGAGAACAAAAAGTTTACACCTACCACATATATCTTGTTTATTGACCATTCTCTTGATGAATACGATGGGAACGTGCTGGCTGATGAGATTCCTTTACTGTACAAAGGAAAGTTATCCTTGTTTTATAATGTATATCATAACTCTTTCCTAAACACAGGGCCTACATTTTAGTTGTTATTCAACTATATGGAGAAAGAACTGATGTTGGGGGCGTTGAGTCACAATATTGTACCCTTGGGGTACAAATGAAGCACACTTATTGCTGGTAGTCACTAGTTGCTAGATTTCAAATAGGGACTGGGATTTTAAATATTTCAGAAAGAATTTCTCTCAAGGCCTCTACTGTCACTTATTTCTTTCGATTTTACCACAGCAATGATACTTCCTAAGCAAGATCCAAAATTCACACAAAAGCATTTCTTTGAATGCCTTAAATCTTCTGGATTCTCAATTTCCTAAACCAATGGTGGTTCACCGGAACTCTCCCAGTTGGCCCATTCTGACATAAAGCTGCATTTTAAACCATTTTCTATATCATAGTTTGTTTTGTTTTTAACAACCGATGAAATTTTGGTCAGTCTTGTCAACTACCAGCTTTGTAAGGAGTGTGTGGAAAGCACAGATATTCTGGGTATGAACTCATGGATAGACACCAGAATGAATTGTAAATAGAGACAACTTGATAGGAAATCAAAAGAGTCAAACTGTAAACATTGACCACAGAGTATCCGCTGCATGGGTAAGGCAATGGCATCTGAAAAGACTATTAGCCCCAAAGTACCTCCTCCACAGATCATGGAACCCGAAATTCCTAAACATTTGATTCATTCCTCTAAAATATTGCCTGCAATATAATTTTAGTTGAAAGTATCATATTTAGGATAGAAAGTACATTATAGGGGCACCTGGGTGGCTCGGTCAGTTAAGCATCTACCTTCAGCTCAGGTCATGATCCCAGGGTCCTGGGATTGAGCCCCACATTAGGCAATCTGCTTGGTGGGGAGCCTGCTTCTCCCTCACCCTCTGCCTGCCACTCTGACTACTTGTGTTCTCTCTCTGTCTCTCTCTCTCTCTCTCTGTGTCAAATAAAATCTTTTTTTAAAAAAGTACATTTAAATGTAGTTTATAATAACTCACTACCAGTGCCCAATGGTGCTAGCCACAGCATAAGTTCCAATGAAGCAGAAAGATCTAAGCACTCAAAGTGTCCAGAGAGTCAGACTGGGGCTGGGCATGAAAAACAGACAACTGCTAATGTCAATTGACCATCAGCCTCAATGTCTGCAAAATAGGGAGTAGTGAGAACTCAGATGAATGAGAGAGCAGTTTTCTTATCTGAAAGGGGAAACTTACCACTGAGCTCCAGAAGACTGTTGCCAAACAGGGCTATTGGTCTACATGTTCCACTTTCTCTAGAGAAACCAAAATCTGAAATTTTTGTGGGAAACTTCTAATTTTTAAGTGTCAGAAATTAATTCATTTTTTTTTTGTGCTTTATCCTGTGGATCAATACTATTCAGGACTAATCAAATATAGCTGAGGGACAGATCTGGCCATTTCTCATCTACAGCATGGAGAAGGAAAAGTGAGGTCCCTGTAGGTCAAGGGTGGGTTCTAGGCTATCAGTTGAAGAGACCATGTAAGGGCTCCAGATAGCATGCTTTCCTAGGAGAAAAGATACAAGAGTCTATATATAAAAACCTAACTGCAGTAAGCTACTCGTTATAGACAAGTAAATACCCTTTTCAGAAAGTATACACTATTTTGGATAAAGCTTTTAAAAATTTATTTATTTTACCCTGTCTTGTGCAAGAAAGGTTGTAAGATAACATAAAATTTTCAATGGGATAAAATTAAAAATAAATTATGAACGAAAGACCTAGAAGAAATGATGGTAGTAAAAAAGATAAAATACACTAAATGCAGGCTGAATATAGTCAATTAGCTGTTAATTTATAAAGCTGATTACTATGTACATGGGGAGGGAAGGAGGTGTTCATTATTTTGCAAAGTCAATTTGCTTTTTTTTTTCAAAATACAATTTGGTCTTCAATGTGGATAAATATATTTTGCTCATAACTAATAAAGTAATAAACAAATGTCCAAATAAAGGAGAATTTTTATATAATTTGTTTAGATTCTATGCTTTCACAGTGAAAAAAAAAGTGTTATTTTTTAAAGGCTATCTTTATGAGCCAAAATACAGAGCAGAACAGATCCCTTCCTACTTAGGATTTTAATACTCCCTTAAATAAAAGGGAAAGATTTTTCAATAATAAGGAAAAGCATTATGAGTTACAGAAGTATTGGTCTGATGAGACCATATACAGGATATAGTACCAGCAATATTCCAACTTAATGTGTCAGAATTGTACAGCTCTTTTTAAAAAGCTACATTAATAAAAAGTAAGCACTTCTATCGAGATATGTTGTTTGTCATTATTCTAAAGGAGAGGAAAAAAATAGGGATGATGCATTATCAGTAGTGGTAGGCATTAGTGTATTCCAGTCCAATTTCAACCCAAAATCCAGACCATTAAATACAATTTGGAAAGGCTCAGCTCTTAGAGTATCAGAGGATGTACAGCCCATATGTAATGAAGAAACACTCCTGTAAATCCGTGGCCGAACATAATGCATTCTGATGAACCAAGCACAAAAGCTGAAATTAACTAGGCAAAAAGCTCTGCCTCCTTACCCAGTTTCCCTTAATAAAACTGGTGAGCTATAGTCATAGGGCCAGGTCTCTGCATTTAACTTTTTTAACAAATATTTATTAAGTATCTACTACTTGACAGATGCTAGTCCTAGAAAACAAAAATCATTCCAGGGGCACCTGGGTGGTTCAGTTGTTAAGCGTCTGCCTTTGGCTCAGGTCATAATCCCAGAGCCTGGGCTCGAGGTCTACCCCCCCCCCACCACATCAGGCTCTTTGCTCAGCGGGAAGCCTGCTTCTCCCTCTCCCACTCCCCCTGCTTCTGTTCCTGTTCTTGCTATCTCTCTCTGTCAAATAAATAAATAAAATCTTTAAAAAATTCATTCCATGAACTTCCAGTTAATTCATGCCAAATCAGGGTGCCTGGGTGGCTCAGTCGTTAAGCGTCTGCCTTCAGCTCAGGTCATGGTCCCAGAGTCCTGGGATTGAGTCCCGCATCGGGCTCCCTGCTCCTTGGGAGCCTGCTTCTCCCTCTGCCTCTCTCTCTCTCTCTCTCCCATGAAGAAATAAATAAAATCTTTAAAAAAAAATTCATGCCAAATCAAAGGGTTCTACTCTATGCAGAGAGTCAATTTACCACTGCAGCATAATGCAATTACAGTAACAGCTTCAGTTCATCAAAACCATTATTTAATTTTATTTTTATGACATAAAAAGCTTGTTATCACATATAATGAACAACAACATGGTACCAGACATCTGAACATCATTTCCTTAACCCATGTCCACTTCTAAATCTACAACCTTTCGTGGTAAAAATCAACCTCTAAGTAACACCTTGGAGCATTGCAAAATGTTCAACTATAAAAGGTAAAGTAAATCTATGTATTGAGAAAGAAAAACAACATATGTACTTCAAAAAGATCTTCAATGGCAAGGAAGGAAAGTAAAACTTGTGTGCTTTGTAATCTCCAATTAATCAGATCATTTAAGTTATTAGAATAGTTTCTTTTTCCTCTAGTATTCCAGTTAAAATTTTTTAAAAGATTTTATTTATTTATTTGACAGAGAGAGAGAGAGTACAAGCATTGGGAGAGCAGAGGGAGGGGGAGAAGCAGGCTCGCCATGGAGCAAGGAGCCCAATGTGGGGCCCGATCCCAGAACCCTGGGATCATGACCTGAGCCGAAGGCAGATGCTTAACCGACTGAGCCACCAGGCACTCCCCACCCAGTTAAATGGTTTAAGGTATATTATAAATACTCCATCTTAAGGGTGGTAAACAGCCCTGAGGATAAAAAGAGAGGAACTGGAATCTAGCATCAACTTTGCTATCAAATAAACACATGTACATACATATAAACATATACGTGTGTGTGTGTGTGTGTGTGTGTGTGTGTGTGTGTATGCGCGCGCGTGCGTGCTTTCATCTTTTGGAATCACATCTCTAAAACTGAGAAAGTATATATTGCTCTCATATCTCTAAAACATGGATTTTCAAATTGCAGACTTATTAGAAGTCCAAATTTTCAGGCCCAACCCCAGACATACTGCATCAGAAACTCTAAGAGGAGGGCCCAAAAGTCTATGTTTCTGCATAGAGGGGATTCTAATGAGAATCAATGCTCCAAAAGCAAAGTAGTACTATATATAATGATCATACTTCTGGTGATAAAGAGTTAAGTTATAAATTGTAGAATTATTAGTTACAATTCCAAAATTGATACATTTTAAATTAGAAAAGTTATTAAGTGCTATCCAAGCTCATGGCCACTCTTAAGACTAATGAAAGCCAGTCTTTTCTCTTTCCGTCTCTCCCTCTCTCTGTCATCTGTAAGTGAATGTGGAATACAAACACTTTTTATCCCCAATTGTAAAAACCAAAACAAAACAAAAACCCTCCATACGGGGAAATAATGCAAAAAACCATTTCTAGGTTATATTTCTCACACAGAGAATAACCAATTTCCAGGTACTTTCTATGGGTGCATAACCTATAGTTAGAACTATTTCATAGCAAACTATCTCGAAAATCTAGTAGTATCCAGAGAAATAATCCATTCAGTGTTCCAAATTTTATAGTAAAGTCTTCCAAAATAACAGAATGCATTACACATTTTTACTGGTATATAAAGCTATCATAGATCCATCATTCCCAAATCCAGATAACTCATGTCTAACCCATTCAAAACTTACTTAAAACAAACTAATCATGTTAAATAAAGAGATGTATTCATCACATAATTTCACAAAGTCAGATAAATTTATTTGCCAAGGGGCTTACAAAATATTGTTACTATGACACATACTAACATACAAACCAAATATTATCACCAATAATGTTGGCATTGGTGGCCAAAGGGGTTGTTACAGTTTTATATCAATAAGGGATGAATAGGCCTCTCAGACAGGAGGCTTGGGCAAAATCATTTATCAAGTTAAGCCAGGTGAATCTGTAATCAATGACCAGAGCTTTGCTGGAACTGCAGCGCCTCACAGGAAGCAACCTGAATTATGAGCTACAGAAGAACACTCTCATTGTTGCTTTAAATTGTTTATTTCATCAAGTAGACTAGAAATGAATACTACTAATATCATTTTGCACATATTTAATATAGTATTCACTATGCATTACATAACATGTAAGGAAACTATAATAACCACAACTGAGTGTCCAATGACATTAACAAAGCTCAGAAACTTAGCATTTTCCCAGTAACAATGAATAAAAATAAAATATTGATTTCAGTGACCTGAGTGTGACTGTCATTGTCTAAAATACACTTCTTATAATCTAGTAAGGGATGAGCCCTGGAAAAATACTTTGTTGCCCAACATCTCAGGGCCTTCTTTTTTGTAATGAGACATTAGCAACTGATTGTCCTTTCCAAATATTTTAGTGCCCCTAAAGCCAGTGCATCATGGAATAAACTTATACCATTCCTCAAACTTACATCTACAAATGTTAAACTTTTATTGCTTGACTATAAACTTTTTCTCCCAACTATGTCAGTATCTCTGCTTAGAAAAGTTTATAGAGAAAGATGAACCAAAGAAAACTAAAACATCTAGAGTGGGGTTGAATTGTAAACACAGGTAACTTACATAACTTCAATTATATAAGTTGAAAAAAACAGCAACAGTGCCAAAGATTCTGTCGGCCAATTTGTATGGCCTGGATAAAGTGTGAAATGGGAAATGCTAATCTATTCTGTCCTCAAGAGCTCAGAGATCCCCAGTACGGCCCAGTATAAGAGAAACCTGTTTTATTGAGGGTGATTATGGGATTCAAAGATGTGTATTTTCACATAATATGACCCTTGAAAGAAAGACGACTACTTCTGATGCTTAACCAGAGAAATGCTTGAAGAACACCTGGCTATGTTGAACTTACTGAGACATAGTACATTGGTCTCCAATACATCCTTTTGCAAGAGTAATTTTAAATATATTTGTTTTTTTCTTTTCTGCTAACTTTGAAATCCAACCTCTGATCTTTTCCATGGATCAGTAACATCATGCAATGCCATTCACAGCTAACATAAACAAGTGCCTTTTGTAGTGAAGGATATAATAAAAAGAGAAGAAATACTACTTTTATTTTGTATCTTTCATGAGAAGTTAAATCTAGTGATGGATCTCTGACATGGTTATAGAGTAACAGATGAACTGGACAAAAAGAAATCAGACACTTGTAAAAACACAAGAATTGTAATTTTTACTGTTTTTTTTTCAAAGAAAACCTTCATGCCAGCAATTTATTCAACATATCTTAACCACTAGACTAATATATGCTAATTAACTAAATAGTACATACAAAGTAGAGCTGAGTGAATGACTGTAGACCAAATCTCCCAACAAGATCCATATACCTTGGGGTGAATTCATCTTGGTCAATAAATGGTTAACAGTGAAACAGTCTGGGCCTTGCTGAACGGTTCAGCTAGAATGGTGTTCTGGGAAGTCAGATAATGAATAACAAACAAGTAAATTGGGAAGCCAGTCATGCACTGTTCTGGGATTTTCTGTCTTTATTTTCGTTTTTCCTTCTATTAGGGAGTGAAAGCCTCTTTAGTAAAATTCTCCACTGGATTACATCAGTCCTCTTGACACAACTACAGTATATAATTTTTGCCTAACAATTCAGGCCAGCAAAAACTAAATGTTCATCTCTATTTATTTCTTTACTGTCTCATGAGTTAACAAATAATTATCATCTTCCTCTATTTTGATGTATTTTGTATGTTTACATTTAGATTTTAACTAATTATAAATACACATTAGGTATATTTATTAACTTGCTAAATAATGCACATTTAATAAAAATGAAAATAGTAATGATTCAGTACATAAACAATACAAGAGGCTCCAAAGTTTGTGCTTTACTGAAGAGAGAACCAGACTTGTGCTCCACCAGCCATCTTCACTTATATAAAATGAGCATAATCATCCAGGATAAGATCCGTGTCCTAAGTCTTCATTACCTTCTCCGATGCTCACTTCTGGTAGGTAGGATGCTTAAGAGTGGGAATATCCATTCCTTCCAGGAAAAGATTACTCCCACAGTCAGAGATATAGTTTGATCCTCTGTAACCCCCACAAAATAATCATAACCTCAGATTACTCTCTGAGTTTCAAAACTGGCAATATACAAGGAATAACATTGTATGGGGCTCATCAAGAGTCCTGTCCAGATGTAGCTGTACCAAGCTCAATCCAGTTCCTTTTCAATCTCTCCTTAGGACCTAATCTCATCCATTCTCAACTTCCATATTATATCTATAAAAAGTAATAAACATTTCCTTCACCTTCTGACTTAGAGTTATTATTACCAAGTCAATAGGAAAGAACTTGAGACTATGATCAGAATGTTTACAATTCTATGTATGCACATATATATTTAGGTACATCAAAAAGAGCTTGGGTTGAGTCATTTACATTCATTACCACACTACTACTGCTCATGCTTTTCCTCCTATGCGCTCAACCTAGCAAATGAGACTAAGCAGTTGCTCGAAGTCAAATTTGGGGAATCATTTTCGACTCCTCCTCTTCCTCATCCCTATATCTTTTTTTTAAATTTTTTTTATTATGTTATGTTAGTCACCATACAGTACAACATTAGTTTTTGATGTAGTGTTCCATGATTCATTGTTTGCGTACAGCACCCAGTGCTCCATTCAATATTTGCCCTCTTTAATACCCATCACCGGGCTAGCCCATCCCCCTACCCCCTAAAACCCTCAGTTTGTTTCTCAGAGTCCATAGTCTCTCGTGGTTCATCTCCCCCTCCAATTCCCCCCCCATTTTTCCCTTCCTTCTCCTAATGTCCTCCCTGCTATTCCTTATGTTCCACAAATAGGTGAAACCATATGATAATTGACTTTCTCTGTTTAACTAATTTCACTTAGCATCATCTCCCCCAGTCCCATCCATGTTGATGCAAAAGTCGGGTATTCATCCTTCCTGATGGCTGAGTAATATTCCATTGTATATATGGACCACATCTTCTTTATCCATTCATCTGTTGAAGGGCATCTCGGCTCTTTCCACAGTTTGGCTATTGCGGACACTGCTGCTATGAACATTGGGGTGCATGTGACCCTTCTTTTCACTACATCTGGATCTTTGGGGTAAATACCTAGTAGTGCAATTGCTGCCTCATCCCTATATCTTATTAATCTCTACATCTTCTAAAATCCAGATTTAACCTTGTGAGGACTAATTTTATGTGTCAACTTGACTGGGCCACAGGGTGCCCGTATATCTGTATATTTGAACAAACATTATTCCGTGTGTTTCTGTGAGGGTGTTTTTAGATGACGTTAACATTTAAATCAGCTGAGTAAGCAGACTGGCCTCTCTAATGTGAGCCTCATCCAATCAAGCTGAAGACCTGAAGAGAACAAAACGGTTGAGCCTCCTACAAACAAGAGAGAATTCTTGCCTATTGGCCTTTGAACTGGGACAGCAGATTGTTTCCTGTCTTTAGACTCTAACTGAAACATCAGGTCTTCCTAGGTCTCAAGACTGCCAGTCTTTGAACTGAAACCACACCATCAGCTCTCCTGATTCTCAAGTCTTCAGAGTCAGACTAGAACTAAACCATCAACTCTTCTGGGTCTCCAGTTTGCCAACTCACCCTGTAGATCTTGGAACTTGCCAGTCGCCATAATTGTGCAATCCAATTCCTTTAAATAAAATAAAATTCATTCTCTCTCTCTTTCTCTCCCTCTCTCTCTCTCTGTTCCTTTGGAGAACTCTAATACAAATCTCTTAAACCTCTCTACTCAGCTTTTCATCATTTCACAACAGTCAGGTTCAAGTGAACATCATCTCTTACTATGACTACTATAACAGCTTCCTAAATTGCTTTCAACATCTATTGTGACCTTATTCCAATACTGTATGTTTGCTTTATGCAGATACCTGAATAACGTGGGTCCTATCTGATATCATAAAGTCACAACAGAGATAATCAAACAAGTAGCATCCATTCATCTACAATATAGTTATCTTTGTAAGGTTTATTTCTGTCTATGATAGTATATCTTGCTTCTAGGTTTCAATACATATCTCACCATATGGATTATTCTCAAATAGCTGGCAGAAAAGAAAATAGGTTCTAAGATTTATTTAAGTATTCTTCTTTCAAATGTAGAAATCATAGTCATAAGGGCTTAATATTTGTGTAGGATCAGAAAAAGAGATGATTCAGAAAGGATGTATGGTTTTCCTATAATCAAATCCTTCATTAAAAGCCCAATTTTACTCTGAGAAACAAACTGAGGGTTCTAGAGTGGAGGGGCTTGGGGGCATGGGTTAGCCTGGTGATGGGTATTAAAGAGGGCACATACTGAATGGAGCACTGGGTGTTATACGCAAACAATGAATCATGGAACACCACATCAAAAAAAAATAAATAGAGAAAAAAAAGGCCCCATTTTATTCCTATCTTTAAAAGTAATTCACTTCATCACTGTATATCTCATTTGGAAAACAATTAATTCCAAAATGAACTGATTGTTTTAGAATCATTGTAAACTATTATCCCCCCAATACTAGTATTCCCTCTGAAATTTTCTCTACCATAATGACTTGTAGGCTGTACTGTGCAGAATTACATTTTAGAGTAGCCTTCGGCAGGAACATTTGCCTCTTCTTCCTTTAAAAGCGTTAACCCCTTTACAATATTTTTAAATAATCAAAGGCTTAACTTTTTCAATTTCTTCTTCAATATTACTTTGGCAAAGGTTTGGGTATTAAATCAGGTAGAAATCAATATTCCTTATGTAATGCTTGCCCCCAGAAGGTGTCTACCATAAAAATAAGTAAGTGTGCTGAGCACAAAGTATGTTTTTCATATGTAAACACCTAGTGGTGGGGGTAGTACTATATGCCTCAAGCATTTAAGATTTAAAAAATATAATGAAAAGAAATACAATTACTCATTTCCTGGTAAAATGACTACCTCTAACAAAAAGCCCCCCCCCACCTTTTCCTTCTAAACATAGAGAATTGAAAAATTAATATAGAGGAGAAACTGGGCTGATCATGAAAAAAGCATAAATTAAAAATGTACATTAATTTAAAAATATATCTGACCATATCAATTATAAAAGACTGCAAATATAAGGAAGGGGGAAAAAAAGAACTGTGAAAATTAGACTGCTCACTCATTTGGAAACTTTGATAAAAAGTACTCTATCTTCTTTGGACTGTCACCTCCCTGAGGAAGGGACTGTGACATTTTGTATTAATCTCTAAATAGCCCTCGCTTCTTTACTGCACCTGTGACAGTACTTCATAATAAAAAATTTTCAAATTTTTAAATGGAACCATTTTCATTAACTATGAAACTAACAAGATGTGTTTGCCATCCCAATTGCCTTAGAATATTAACCATTTCATTTCAAATGTCACCATTTTGCTTGCCAAATTTACTTCTTCCCCTGATTTAAGTTAAAAAGTATCTGAGGGGAGCCTGGGTGGCTCAGCTGGTTGAGCATTCAATTCTTGACTTCAGCATAGGTCATAATCTCAGGGTTGTGAGATAGAGCCCTGCATAGCGCTGTGCTCAGCATGGAGTCTGCTTGGGATTCTCTCTCTCCCTCTGCCTCTGCCCACCCTGCCCACATGAACACACCCTCCCCCACTCTCCCTATCTCTCTCTCAATATAAATAAATAAAATCTTTAAAAAAAAAGCATCTGAAGTCAGAAATGACTTTATAATTTAGTGGTTAATTGTCTCCAGTCATGTACTTTTAAATGACCAACAACTCTGACACTGTAGTTTACTAACCACAAAAAGAAAAAAAAAAGGAAGAGTTATGAATTAAATCAAATACAACCTTCAATTAAAGATCAAAATCAAAATCAAATAGGACCTTCCCATGTTTATATAAGAAGCTGTGAAATGTATACAATAACGAAACATGAATAATCAGTACTACGGAGATGAGAAGAAGCTTAAAATCTAGGACTTTGCCATAAAAATGGCACTTGGAATTTGCTGTATATTAAATTTCAGTGTTTTTACTCCAACTCTTTGAATCCCTGTGAAATCCCAAGATGGTATCTTGTATTCAAAGGGTAGACAAAACCAAAGTCATCTTTCAGTTTGTATCAAAAAACAAACAAAAAAATGTGCCTAAATTTGGGGTAAAAGAAAAGGCAACCAGAAGATGGCCAGAGCACTGAGGAATTATAGAAGAACTGGGGACATCACCAAAATCTGGAGAAAACTAATTTATCAATTCACTAAGGCCATTCTCCAAAGATTCTCTCCATATTATTTCTTAGAAAAAGATCTTCTGGGGTGACTGGGTGGTTCAGTCAGTTAAGCATCTGCCTGCAACCCAGGTCATGATCCCAGAGTCCTGGGAACAAGCCCAGCATCGGGCTCCCCGCTCAGCAGGGAGCCTGCTTCTCCCTCTCCTCCCCACTTGTGCTCTCTCTCTCTGTCAAATAAATAACAAAATCTTTAAAAAAAAAAAGAAAAGAAAAGAAAAAGAGATCTTCTACTCAGAGTATGTTCAACCTGAGCAAGGATATCTCACATTGAGTAATTGGAATGCAAATTATAGTTGTACATATGTCAAATACCATGAGCCAAGCCACCCTGATTGCTAAATATTCTCTCATATTTCCTGATTTCCTGGCATCAGAAATCCCTACAAATTTCAGGGTTTTTCTCTTAAAGCAAATAAGGAAGAGGAAAAAACAATTGTTTTTTTTGTTTCTTTTATTAAATAGCATATAATCTATATAGACTTGGCAAAAAATATCTGCCATTGAACAACTTTAAAATGATCAAGTCCCATTTGAAAGTATAGACCAACTATCCTTGCTCTTAAAATAAAAAAATCAGTGCTTTTAGATGTACCTTACCATCATCATGGAAACACAACAAAAAGAAAGGTATTAAATAGAATCTTTCAATATTATGAGCAGCAAACCTCTGGTTAAGACCCAGTCCCATTCACACATTTAGCAAGCATTCACTGATCATTATCTATAGCCAACCACTGTGCTAATGCAATATATCTCCACCAGAATTAGGCATGTTAATGAATCATCTGTAAGGGGTAATTCCTACCCAGTATTGCCCATTCAGAAGAATAAATATTGACCATAACAATCTGCCCAGACCTATATGTAAGCATACCTAGAAATTTTTTGATGTATGAAATCAGGAAGATTTATGAAAAGCTCTGCCCCATGCTCTGAAATTTGAACTATAAAGACTGTGAGGCATTAATTTTAAACACACATATGCACACATATGCAACACCAATTAAAACAACTTGATGAGGTCCTAATGTCGTCTTCTTCTTGTAATTCCTCCTTAAGGGGAATTGATTAAGAGAAGCTGATTAGCACAGATCTGTACCTCTGAAACAAATAATACATTATATGTTAAAAAAAAAAAAAGGAAGAAGAAGATAGCAGGAGGGGAAGAATTACGGGGGAGGAAATCGGAGGGGGAGATGAACCATGAGAGACGATGGACTCTGAAAAACAAACTGAGGGTTCTAGAGGGGAGGGGGGTGGGGGGATGGGTTAGCCTGGTGATGGGTATTAAAGAGGGCACGTTCTGCGTGGAGCACTGGGTGTTATATGCAAATAATGAATCATGGAACACTACATCAAAAACTAATGATGTAATGTATGGTGATTAACATAACATAATAATAAAAAAATCTGAAAAAAAAAAAAGAGAGAGAAGCTGATTAGGAAGCATTCACCTTTTGGCTCATGAACAGTATAGCCATGCTTTTCAAATAAGACTATGCATAAGAACTACCATGGATGTTTCCTAAAATTCCAGTCCTAGGACCCAAATCCTAGAGATTATGATACAGTAGTTCAAAGTAGGCTTCAGAAAACTGCATTTTAGTGTGCAAGTTACCTGATTGTGATACTTGTGCTCTTCAGGTCTTTGGGTCTATGGTGTCCATTCAGGTCAAATCAGGACCTCTTGCACCTCCCAGTTCGGCTGATTCTTTTTGAATTGAAAAGCCACTTTATAAGCTTTTTTTAAATTCCAAAATGTTTTATAGAATGGTAGTTTCTCTTTATAACCTATAAATGACTCAGTCTGCTTGTGTGGCCTTAGACCATTTCCTCTCATCCAGATGTTCCCTGTCTCATAGCAATAAAGCAGCCATGTCTTCCACACTCCATTCTCTCTAGTGCTCTCCAAGGGGATGGGAAAGGAAGGGATTTCTTTTAGAGCAGGAAAAAAATGCATCTGGTTAGAATCCCCTCAAAGGCAATAACATGATCCTTTCCTGAATAACACACATTAAAATACCCTTGGGGTTTATAATCTAGCCACTTCATGCCCACCATCATATGAGCCACATTTGGTGCTAGGAATACAAAGGTGAAAATAGGCAGCACCAGCTTTCAGAAAACTTGTAATCTGATGGGGGAGCCTATCAGACTGGTCTAAATTATATGACCAAATCACAGTGCCTTTAAAGAACTATCAACAGTGTGCTATCAGAAAAGGAAGAGACATTTTGTTCAGTCTGGAGGACCTACAATGGAAGGCTTCCTGCAGGACACAATGTACAGACTGAGCTCTGAAAGACTAACAAAAATTAGATATACATAAAGGAGACTGTCTCTGAAATCTACCCCATCTTTCCAACATCATTATTGTTATTCAAACATCCACCACCTCTTCCATAAAGGACTGCAGTTGCCTCCTTAGGGGCTTTCCTTCCTCAGTACTGCTCCTCTGCAATCCTCTTCCCATCACCAAGAGCATCATCTTTCTAAAACCTGACCAGAACATCACTGTGCCTTAAGCCCTCAGTGGCTCTTCTCTACCAGTCAGGTAAGATCTAACCTTTTATCTTGGCTTCCACTATGAGGAAAGGGAGAAAGGATAATCCATAACTTTTGCTGACTCAAAAGACTTCTGTCTCTGACATGATACAAGTAAAGCTGGTCAGTGGCAAGATCATAAATAAATTCACATAAGAAGTCCCTCCAGGAAAGAAGAACTGAGACTTAAATCCCCAAGATTTAAAATTAGATAAACCTTCTGGAGTAGACCTCCAGAGGAAATGGATACATACAGAGTACGCTACTTGAATAAATTTTGTCATATAAACACTTGCTCAGGATATAATAGAGACTTTGTAGAAGGGCATCTAACCCAACTCACTGGGCTTAGAAAAGCCTCCTTCGGGACCCAAGAGTGTGGTAAGGCTCAAGAAATGTACTCAATACAGGGGTCTAAGATTTTGTTAAAGAGATCTCTTTCAATACACTGTGTGACTCATTCTCTAGAAGCTTTCCTAGAATAATCTTTCTAGTATAATGATTATGTTGAGCATGGAAGTGGAAACTAAAAAGGAGTATAACCCCATAACCTAATCTTGGAGTATCAGTGAGTCCTGGCCAGGAACCTGGCCCACCACTTGGTTGACAAGCACTTAGATGACAACCTCCAACACAGCACTACATAAAAATGGAAGCAATGGGGTAAGAGCAAGATGGCGGAGGAGTAGGAGACCTGGATTTCATCTGGTCTCAGAAATTCAGCTGAATAGGGATCAAACCATCTGAACACCTACGAACTCAAGAGGAAATCGAAGAAGAGAGTAGCAACAACTCTCTGAACAGAGAAGCGACCACTTGCTGGAAGGTAGGACGTGCGGAGAAGTGAATTCGAGGTGATATTCGGGAAGATAGACAGCGGGGGATGGGGGCCTCCGTCGGGCGCTTCTGGCAAGTGATGGAGCCGCGGAGCACAAAATCAGAACTTTTAGAAGGCGGCTCCGCTGAGGGATGTCGCTCCAGTGGCTAAGCGGGAGGTGGAAACCTCACGGGACAGTGTGGTCTCAGGACCTCGGGTTCACAGAAAGACCGGGGGTGCCTGAGTGCGGCAGAGCTCCCAGGTATAGGAACGGGGAAGCTGGCTGCAGAGTCGGAGCCGAGGCACAGGCTCTCAGCTCGGGGTGGCCATAAACTCTGATCCGCGGCCCAGTTGGACCACTGCTCCTCCAGCAGGGACCCAACAAGCAGCAGAGCTGGGAAGATTCCCCTTCCTTCCCCAGGAGGAGTGGCACGGGAGCGCACCACAGGAATCTGCTGGGTTTGGAGACTCCACACGGGGTCGGGTGCCAGAGATAGAAACGCTCGGTCACAGGCCAGGTGAGCACGGAGTGCGGCCAGAGACTGGGGAGACAGGAGTGATTGACTGATTTTCTCTGGGGGCGCACTGAGGAGCGGGGCCCCAAGTTCTCAGCTCCTCCGGGTGGAGAGTGGGAGGCCACCATTTTCACCCTGGTCCTCCAAAGCTGTACCAAGAGCTTGCAGGGAACAAAAGCTCCTGAGAGCAAACCCGAGCAGGTTGTTTAGCCCGGACCAACAAGGACGGGGCAATTCCGCCTCCGGCAAAGACATTTGGTAACCACGGCAACAGACCCCTCCCCCAGAAGATCAGCAGGAACAGCCAGCAAGGCAAGACCAAGTTGACCGATCAAGGAGAACAGGAGAACTCCAGCGCTAGGGGAATACTGCACATAGAATTCATGGCTTTTTTACCATGATTCATTAGTTTTTCAAAGTTAATTTTTTAACTGTTTTTTTCTTTTTTTTGAATTTTTTTTCCCTTTTTCAACCAACATCTTATCAATCCTTTTTTTTAAAAAAAACATTTTTTATTTTTCATTTTTAGAGTCATATTTTATCCCTTCATAGTAGTTACCCTTATTTTTGGCATATATATATAAGTTGTTCTCTCTTTAAAATTTTGAGATACAGTTTCTTCTAACAGATCAAAATATACCCTAAATCACTAGTGTATGGCTTTGTTCTAGCCTCCTGCCTGATCACATTCTCTCCCTTTTTTTTTCCTTCCTTTTTTTTTAATCTTCTTCTTTCTTCTTTAAAACTACTTATCAAATCCGTTTATAAAACCTTTTATAATTTTCATCTTTACAGTCATCGTCCATCCCTTCATTGTATCAACCCTTATTTTGTACATATATATGTACATATATGTATATTTTGTACATATCTTTCTTCCTTTAAAATTTTAGGAGGCACTTTCTTCTAACAGACCAAAATACGCCCCAAATCTAGTGTGTGGCACTGATCTAAGCACTAGCCTGATCATATCTGATCATATTCTGTTTTTTTTGTTTTGTTCTGTTTTTGTTTGTTTTTATCTTTTTCTTTTTTTTTTTCTTTTTTTTTTTCTTTTTCTTTTTCTTTTTCTCTTTCTTTTATCTTTCTTTCCCTTTCTTTTCCCCTGGTTTCAGGTCTTTCCTGATTTGTATAGAGTATATTTGCTGGGGACGTTGTTAACCTGTTAGCATTTTGTTCTCTCATTCATCTATTCTCCTCTGGACAAAATGAGAAGATGAAAAAAACCACCTCAGAAAAAAGAACAAGAGGTACCGTCTGCCAGGGACCTACTCAATACGGACATTAGTACGGACCTAGAGTTCAGAATCATGACTTTAAAGATACTAGCTGGGCTTGAAAAAAGCATGTAAGTTATTAGAGAAACGCTTTCTGGAGAAATAAAAGAACTAAAATCTAACCAAATCGAAATCAAAAAGGCTATTAATGAGGTGCAATCAAAAATGGGGGCACTAACTGCTAGGATAAATGAGGCAGAAGAGAGAATCAGCGATACAGAAGACAAATGATGGAAAATAAAGAGACTGAGAAAAAGAGAGATAAACAACTACAGGATCACGAGGGCAGAATTCGAGAGATAAGCGATACGATAACATGAAACAACATTAGAATAATTGGGATCCCAGAAGAAGAAGAAAGAGAGAGAGGGGCAGAAGATATATTGGAGCAAATTATAGCAGAGAACTTCCCTAATGTGGGGAAGGAAACAGACATCGAAATCCAGGAGGCACAGAGAACCCCTCTCAAAATCAATAAAAATAGGTCAACACCCCGACATCTAATAGCAAACTTACGAGTCTCAGAGACAAAGAGAAAATCCTAAAAGGAGCTCGGGAGAAGAGATATGTAACCCATAAAGGTAGAAACATTAGTTTGGCAACAGACCTATCCACAGAGACCTGGCAGGCCAGAAAGGACTGGCATGATATCTTCAGAGCACTAAACGAGAAAAATATGCAGCCAAGAATACTATATCCAGCTAGGCTGTCATTGAAAATAGAAGGAGAGATCAAAAGCTTCCAGGACAAACAAAAACTAAAGGAATTTGCAAACACGAAACCAGCCAGACAAGAAATATTGAAAGGGGTCCTCTAAGCAAAGAGAGAGCCTAAAAGCAGCACAGATCAGAAAGGAACAACACAATATACAGTAACAGTCACCTTACAGGCAATAAAATGGCAATAAATTCATATCTTGCAATAGTAACCCTGAATGTAAATGGGCTAAATGCCCTAATCAAAAGACACAGGCTATCAGATTGGATGAAAAAACAAGACCCATCAATATGCTCTCTGCAAGAGACTCATTTTAGACACAAAGACACCCCCAGATTGAAAGTGAGGGGGTGGAAAATCATTACCATGCTAATGGACACCAATAGAAAGCTGGGGTGGCAATTCTTATATCAGAGAAATTAGATTTTAAAACAAAGACTGTAATAAGAGATGAAGAAGGACACTATATCTTACTTAAAGGGTCCATTCAACAAAAAGATCTAACAATTGTAAATATCTATGCCCCTAACATGGGAGCAGCCAATTATATAAGACAACTAATAACAAAAGCAAAGAAACACATTGACGACAATACAATAATAGTGGGGGACATTAACACCCCCCTCACTGAAATGTACAGATTATCTAAGCAAAAGATCAACAAGGAAATAAAGACTTTAAATGACACACTGGACCAAATAGGCTTCACAGACATATTCAGAACATTCCATCCCAAAGCAACGGAATACACATTCTTCTCTAGCGCCCATGGAACATTCTCCAGAATTAATCACATCCTAGGTCACAAATCAGGTCTCAACCGGTAACAAAAGATTGGGATCATTCCCTGCATATTTTCAGACCACAGTGCTTTGAAACTAGAACTCAATCACAAGAAGAAAGTCAGAAAGAACTCAAATACATGGAGGCTAAAGAGCATCCTACTAAAGAATGAATAGGTCAACCAGGAAATTAAAGAAGAATTTAAAAATTCATGGAAACCAATGAAAATGAAAACACAACTGTTCAAAATCTTTGGGATACAGCAAATGCAGTCCTAAGAGGAAAGTATAGAGCAATACAAGGCTTTCTCAAGAAACAAGAAAAATCTCAAATACAAAACCTAACCCTACAACTAAAGGAGCTAGAGGAAAAAAAGCAAATAAAGCCTAAACCCAGCAGGAGAAGAGAAATAATAAAGATCGGAGCAGAAATCAATGAACTAGAAACCAAAAGAACAGTAGAACAGATCAACAAAACTAGGAGCTGGTTCTTTGAAAGAATTAACAAGATTGATAAACCCCTGGCCAGACTTATCAAAAAGAAAAGACAAATGACCCAAATCAACAAAATCATGAATGAAAGAGGAGAGATCACAACCAACACCAAAGAAATACAAACAATTATAAAACATATTATGAGCAACTCCATGACAGCAAAGTAGATAACCTGGAAGAAATGGGTGCATACCTAGAGATGTATCAAATACCAAAATTGAACCAGGAAGAAATAGAAAACCTGAACAGACCTATAACCACTAAGGAAAATGAAGCAATCATCAAAACCTACCAAGAAACAAACGCCCAGGGCCAGATGGCTTCCCAGGGGAGTTCTATCAAACACTGAAAGAGGAATTAATACCTATTCTCCTGAAACTGTTCCAAAAAATAGAAATGGAAGGAAAAATTCCAAACTCATTTTATGAAGCCACCATTACCTTGATCCCCAAACCAGACAAAGACCCCATCAAAAAGGAGAATTACAGACCAATATCCTTGATGAACATGGATGCAAAAATTCTCATCAAAATACTAGCCAATAGGATCCAACAGTACATTTGAAGGATTATTCACCACGACCAAGTGGGATTAATCCCTAGCCTGCAAGGCTGGTTCAACATCCGCAAATCAATCAACGTGATACAATACATTAACAAAAGAAAGAACAAGAATCATATGATCCTCTCAATAGATGCAGAAAAAGCATTTGACAAAGTACAGCATCCTTTCTTGATCAAAACTCTTCAGAGCATAGGGATAGAGAGGACATACCTCAATACCATAAAAGCCATCTACGAAAAACCTAGAGCGAATATCATTCCCAATGGGGAAAAGCTGAGAGCTTTTCCCCTAAGGTCAGGAACGCAGCAGGGATGTCCACTCTCACCACTGCTATTCAACATAGTATTAGGAGTCCTAGCCACAGCAATCAGACAACAAAAAGAAATCAAAGGCATCCAAATAGGCAAAGAAGAAGTCAAACTCTCACTCTTTGCAGATGATATGATACTGTATGTGGAAAACGCAAAGGACTCCACCCCAAAACTGCTAGAACTCATCCAGGAATTCAGTAAAGAAGCAGAATATAAAATCAATGCACAGAAATCAGTGTCATTCCTATACACCAACAACAAGACAGAAGAGAGACAAATCAAGGAGTTGATCCCATTTACAATTGCACCCAAAACCATAAGATAACTAGGAATAAATCTAACCAAAGAGGCAAAGGATCTGTACTCAGCAAATTATAAAATATTCATGAAAGATATTGAAGAAGACACAAAGAAATGGAAAAACTTTCCATGCTCATGGATTGGAAGAACAAACATTATGAAGATGTCAATGCTACCTAGAGCAATCTAAACATTCAATACAAACCCCATCAAAATACTATCCACTTTTTTAAAAGAAATGGAACAAATAATCCTAAAATTTGTATGGAACCAGAAGAGACCCCGAATAGCCAGAGGAATAATGAAAAAGAAAAGCAAAGGTGGCGGCATCACAATTCCGGACTTCAAGCTCTATTACAAAGCTGTCATCATCAAGACAGTATGGTACTGGCACAAAAACAGACACATAGATCAATGGAACAGAATCGAGAGCCCAGAAATGGACCCTCAACTCTATGGTCAACTTATCTTTGACAAGCAGGAAAGAATGTCCAGTGGAATAAAGACAGTCTCTTCAACAAATGGTGTTGGGAAAATTGGACAGCCACATGCAGAAGAATGAAACTGGACCATTTTCTCACACCACACACAAAAATAGACTCCAAATGGTTGAAAGACCTAAACGTGAGACAGGAGTCCATCAAAATCCTAAAGGAGAACACAAGTAGCAACCTCTTCGACCTCAGCCGCAGCAACTTCTTCCTAGAAACATCACCAAAGGCAAGGGAAGCCAGGGCAAAAATGAACTATTGGAATTTCATCAAGATAAAAAGCTTTTGCACAGCAAAAGAAACAGTCCACAAAACCAAAAGACAACCGAGAGAATGGGAGAAAATATTTGCAAATGACATATCAGATAAAGGGCTAGTACCCAAAATCTATAAAGAACTTATCAAACTCAACACCCAAAGAACAAATAATCCAATCAAGAAATGAGCAGAAGACATGAACAGACATTTTTCCAAAGAAGACATCCAAATGGCCAACAGACACATGAAAGATTGCTCAACATCGTTCGGCATCAGGGAAATCCAAATCAAAACCTCAATGAGATACCACCCCACACCAGTCAGAATGGCTAAAATTAACAAGTCAGGAAACGACAGATGTTGGCGGGGACGCGGGGAAGGGGAACCCTCCTACACTGTTGGTGGGAATGCAAGCTGGTGCAACCACTCTGGAAAACAGTATGGAGGTTCCTCAAACAATTGAAAATAGAGCTACCATACGATCCAGCAATTGCACTACTGGGTATTTACCACAAAGATACAAATGTAGGGATCCGAAGGGGTACGGGCACCCCCATGTTTATAACAGCAATGTCCACAATAGCCAAACTGTGGAAAGAGGCAAGATATCCATCGACAGATGAATGGATAAAGAAGAAGTGGTATATATACACAATGGAATATTATGCAGCCATCAAAAGGAATGAGATCTTGCCATTTGCAACGACGTGGATGGAACTGGAGGGTGTTATGCTAAGTGAAATAAGTCATTCAGAGAAAGACATGTATCATATGACCTCACTGATATGAGGAATTTTTAACCTCGGGAAACAAACTGAGGGTTGCTGGAGTGGTGGGGGTGGGAGGGATGGGGTGGCTGGGTGATAGACATTGGAGAGGGTATGTGCTATGGTGAGCGCTGTGAATTGTGCAAGACTATTGAATCACAGATCTGTAGTTCTGAAACAAATAATGCAATATATATTAAGAAAAAAAAAAGAAGAAGATAGCAGGAGGGGAAGAATGAAGGGGAGTAAGTCGGAGGGGGAGATGAACCATGAGAGACGATGGACTCTGAAAAACAAACTGAGGGTTCTAGAGGGGAGGGGGGTGGGGGGATGGTTTAGCCTGGTAATGGGTATTAAAGAGGGCACGTTCTGCGTGGAGCACTCGGTGTTATGCACAAACAATGAATCATGGAACACTACATCAAAAACTAATGATGTAATGTATGGTGATTAACATAACAAAAAAAAAATTTTTTTTTTAAATGGAAGCAATGGGGGGCACCGGGGTGGCCCAGTTGGTTAGTCTCCAACTCTTGATTTTGGTTCAGGTCATGATCTCAGGGCCTGGGAAGTCTGCTTGAGGATTCTCTCTCTCTCTGCCTCTCCACCCACTTTCAAATAAATAAATAAATAAATAAATAAATGTATTTTAAAAATGCAAACAGTGGCAATAATGGAGAAAACAGACACCATTTCTTTTTCTACTTAAATAGCGTGCACTCCTGGAAGTTTTGGACAAGCCTCAGAAAAAGAGGTCATTCAAGAGGGTGGGGAAATGAATTATGAGACAAACATAATAGTCATGTAGGGTCTAGAGCAATTAATTTAAAATATTAGAGAAACTTGGTTTAATTTATATCCTCTGCAATATTTCTGTGCATCATTTGTCACTCTTCTTCCCTTCTCACTTTACTCTCACTGACACAGAACTCAGAATACACTGTATGTTCTTTTTTTAAATTTTATTTTATTATGTTATGTTAATCACTATACATCACATCATTAGTTTTTGATGTAGTGTTCCATGATTCATTGTTTGCGTATAACACCCAGTATCCCATGCCTTCTTGCTGTGCTCTTTCTTTAGCCTGGAATACTCTAAGAAGGCTTTTCTAAGCCCAGTGGGTTGGATTAGATGCCCTTCTACAAAGTCTCTATTATGCCCTGAGCATGTGTTTATATGATACAATTCAAGTAACGTCCTCTATATACCTCCATTTCCTCACCAGTAAAATGCAGATAATAATAGTATATATCCCCTAGGGTTATTCTGGTGTTTAAATAAGGTAATATATATAAAGCCACTTACAACAATGCCTGCAACAAACTAATACCTAAGTAATAACTGTTATGATTTATTTATCATTATTCAAAAATATTAAATGTTGAATAAGGTACTATGTGGCAGTCATTATGCTGGTATCGGCAGACATTGGTGAACAAAGGAGACATGGTCCCTGCTCCAGTGGTGCTATGTAAAATCACCATTCATCAGACTGTGTCTCCATCCCTCCCACTGGTCAGAGATAAGTCTTCATCATTTCTGTTCCCAGCACTTAGTAGAGGACCTGTCACCCAGAGCGAGGCATATGGAGTTGCTCAAAAGTGATTACAAAATAAACTCAGGGTGCTTTGATCAGAGAGACGAAATACATGTGACATGGCAACATGCAATAGCATTACATACACAGGAACTATGAACCAGTGGCTAGTACCCAGGTCAAGTAAGGAGAAGTGAGATGAGATACAGATGAAAAAAGGCAAGACCAGATCACAAAGGGCCTTATACCATGAGAAAGACTTTAACTTCATCTTCAAGGCAATGGGGAGATACAAAACTGTTTCAAGGAGGGAGTATTATACTCGTATTTCCATTTCAAAAAGCATATTCTGTAAACTGTGGAGAGCACTGGAAGAAAATGAAACTAAACGTAGAAAATAAGATGCTATTTTCAGTAATCTAGGGAAGATGGGATGAGAGTTTGATTAAAGGGAGAGTAAGCCTTTTATGCATCACAACAGACCTGATCAGGTATATGCAGTGATACCAATGGACACACATGTTTTGGAATAGTAGGATGATCATTTTACCTCCCACATCAAAAACACTGGTTTAAATCTCAAAGATCACTTACAATCTCACAGATACATCAATTTTGTTTATAAATAATAAAATGTATTAATAGTTATTCATTCAAAATTCCTTTGACCCAATTATTTAAGTTCCTACTCTATTATATATTGGCAAAAAAGACTTCATAGGCATCACAAAGGAATGAAAGCAAGTTTTCTTTTTTTTATTTTTTTATTGTTATGTTAATCACCATATATTACATCATTAGTTTTTGATGTAGTGTTCCATGATTTTGGGAGTAAATACCAAAATGACAGAGATGACATGACTCATTTCCTCCAAAAGAAGAAATAATGAGCATAAATTCAGCTTTTGGTGAGGTGGTAGGAGGCTAGCACAGGACTGTGCAAGAACTGCCCCCACACAATACCAATGGTGGTAAAAGCAGCTCTGTCACTATTTCTTCTACCAAACATTTGAAGAACTAATACCTATTCTTTTGAAGCTCTTTCAAAAAACAGAAAAGGGAAAAAAATCTTCCAAATTCACTCTATGAGGCCAGCATTACCTTGATCCTAAAACCAGAAAAAGACACCGCCAAAAAGGAGAATTACAAACCAATATCCCTGATGAACATCGATGTCAAAATTCTCACCAACATACTAACCAATAGGATCCAACAGTACATTAAAAGGATTATTCACCACAACCAAGTGGGATTTATTCCTGGGCTGCAAGGTTGGCTCAACATCCACAAATCAATCAACATGATATGTCACATTAATAAAAGGACAAGAACCATATGATCCTCTCAACTGATGCAGAAAAAGTATTTGACAAAATATATCATCCTTTCTTGATTAAAATTCTCCACAGTGTAGAGATAAAGGGAACATACCTCAATATCATAAAAGATCTACAAAAAGCCCATTGAATATCATTCTTAATGGGGAAAAATTGACAGCTTTCCCCCTAAGGTCGGAAACATGACAAGGATGCCCACTCTCACCACTGTTGTTCAACATAGTACTAGAAGTCCTAGCTTCAGCAATCAGACAACAAAAAGAAATAGAAGGCATTCAAATTGGCAAAGAAGTCAAACTCTCACTCTTCATAGATGACATGATACTTTATGTGGAAAATCCAAAAGACTCCACCCCAAAATTGCTAGAACTTGTATAGGAATTCAGCAACATGGCAGGATATAAAATCGATGCACAGAAATCAGTTGCCTTTCTATACACTAACAATGAGACAGAAGAAAGAGAAATTAAGGAATAGATCCCAATGCCAATTGCACCAAAAACCATAAGATACCTTGGAATAAAACTAACTAAAGAGGTAAAGTATCTGTACTCCAAAAACTACAGAATGCTTATGAAAGAAATTGAGGAAGACACAAAGAAATGGAAAAGAGGTTCCATGCTCATGGATTGGAAAAATAAATATTGTTAAAATGTCTATGCTACCCAGAGCAATCTACACATTCAATGCAATCCCTATCAAAATACCATCAACTTTTTTCACAGGACTGGAACAAATAATCCCCAAATTTGTATGGAACCAGAAAAAAACCCAAATTGCCAGAGGAATGTTGAAAAAGAAAACCAAAGCTGGTAGCATCACAATGCCAGACTTCAAGCTATTTTACAAAGCCGCAATCATCAAGACAGTATGGTACTAGCAGAAAAACAGACACATAGATCAATGGAACAGAATAGAGAACCCGAAACGGACCCTCAACTCTATGGTCAACTAATCTTCGACAAAGCAGGAAAGAATATCCAATGGAAAAAGGACAGTCTCTTCAATAAATGGTGCTGGGAAAATTGGACAGAAACATGCAGAAGAATGAAACTGGACCATTTCCTTGCACTATTCACAAAAATAGACTCAAAATGGATGAAAGACCTAAATGTGAGACAGGAATCCTCAAAATCCTAGAGGAGAACACAGGCAGCAACCTCTTCAACTTCGGCTGCAGCAGCTTCTTGCTAGACACGTCTCTGAAGGCAAGGGAAACAAAAGCAAAAATGAACTTTCAGGACTTCATCAAGATAAAAAGCTTCTGCATAGCAAAGGAAATAGTCAACAAAACTAAAAGGCAACCTACAGAATTGGAGAAGATATTTGCAAATGACATATCAGATAAAGGGCTAGTATCCAAGATCTATAAAGAACTCATCAAACTCAACACCCAAAAAACAAATAATCCATTCAAGAAATGAGCAGAAGACATGAACAGACATTTCTCCAAAGAAGACATGCAAATGGCGATCCGAAGGGACACCTGCACCTCAATGTTTATAGCAGCAATGTCCACAACAGTCAAACTGTGGAAAGAGCAGAGATGTCCAATGACAAATGAATGGATAAAGAAGATGTGGTATATATATACAACGGAATATTATTCAGCCATCAGAAAGGATGAATACTTACCATTTACATCGACATGGATGGAACTGGAGGGTAGTATGCTAAGCAAAATAAGTCAGTAAGAGAAAGACAATTATCATATAGTTTCACTCATGTGGAATATAAGAAACAACACAGAGGATCATAGGGAAAGGGAGGGAAAACTGAATGGGAAGGCATCAGAGAGGGAGAAAAACCATGAGAGACTCTTAACTATAGGAAACAAACTGAGTGTTACTAGAGGGGATGTGGGTGGGGAGATGGGGTAATTGGGTAATGAGCATTAAGGAGGATATGTGATGTGATGAGTACTAGGTGTTAAATGCAACTGATGAATTACTGGACACTACATCTGAAAATAATGATATACTATATGTTAGCTACTTGAATTTAAATTAAAAAAATAAAAATAAAAATCCCTCCTCCTATATTCAAGTCAGAAAAAGCTTTATTTTTGTAACAAATCATAACATAAAACCCATCTGACCCTACCCATTCCAAAATCCTGTCTCTCTCTCACAACTAATTTTGAAGTAACACATACATCTTTTTCTCTCTACATAATGTTCCTTTGTCATAGCTGCTGAATACAATGAACTAACAGAAGTCCTGAAATTGTGTAGGCTTGGTAAGAGCAACTGAACAGGAATGAATGTGTTTAAATTAAACCCTCCCCCCACCTTCAAAAAATGGAAAAGAATCTAACCAGTATTATTCTGTTTCCTACCTTAGCCCTGCCAATTCAGTGATTATATATCTATTAAAGAGGAGGATTTGTATGAGTAATCCATTGCATGCACTAGATTGTTCAAATCTAGTGATAACAAAATGTACTACAAATTTATTTTATATATTTAGATAAGTAGATATTAATATAGCTTTAGAATAAAAGGCCCTAACTTTTAAGCTTATTCATAAAATTATGTGATTTCTCTAGATATGTGATATTCTGGGCACAGTCATTTGCTTATAAAATAAGTATTGCATTTTATGACAGGAAGATATTTCAAAGTTCATTATTATTTAGTTTTTCCCTTTCAGATGCACCTCCAAGAAGGAACACTAGATTTATACGTGTGTATTTGTGTGGGTATGTATTTTAGTTCGTGGAACCTGTAGTGGAAGTAGAATAGTTAAAATGCATAAGAACTCTCAGAATTAATGAAGATTCAGAACTAGGATGCACAGACCCAAGTGTCATTCACAAGTGCATGTGCACACATCCGCACATGTGTACGTGCACACACACACACACACAAAGGTAGCAGTGGACACTTCTGTCATCACAGAACAACCTATGTGGGTATTAGAAACCAACTTTCCCAAGATATTATAGAAAAATATCATTTCACATTTATAAGTCATATTCTTTAGTAGATCATAATTTGTAGCAGACTAAAGAAGTGACTCAAAGATCCCTGTCCCCTGAAACACAATTGAGAGTTTGCTTCCTGCACAGATAACTTACAGAAATGGGTATATCAAATATTCCTTAATCAGCTTTAACATTTGTTTCTTTTTTCCTTTTTAGAGAGAATGGATATTAAGTGTCCTACACAGTGCCCGAGACAACATTCATACAGGCTCATTAAGTGATAGGTATTTAGAGCAGATGTTGTCTTGTCTCCCAGCCCTCCATTTCTAACAAATGTTCCTTCCAACCAAAGGGTTCAAATGTCAGCTGCCAACCTCTCAGATGATTTTCCCATTGTTGAGTGCCTAACCCAAACTGGGTCATCAGAAATTGGTTAAATACAGAAAAAAAAAATAGCTTCTTTATTGTTTACTCTGTTCTGTGTGTATTGGTCTGTCCATTAATATCCATGTATTTCCCTACATGGAGTATCCTAGAGATGTTATAGAAATTCAGTTTCCTAAGTTATCTCTCTGTAGGGGTAGGGATTGTGGAAAGGGCACTTTTAAATTATTTTTCTTGGGACCAGAGATAAGCACTGATCTTGGGATGCCCTGATATATTTAGTTGACATATCTGTATAAATATGAAATAATAAAATTATGCTCTCACAGATTTTCAGGTACACCAATAAAATAAGCTAGAGTATGAAAATAAGGGATATATATTTATGTGATTTTAAAATTCAATATTATGACTTTACAATATTTCAAATTTGAATTAAATTCAAAAATATAACAAATTTCAAAGCCAATGCAAACCCATACTTTAGTGGATGCTGAAATAGGTTGGTAGATAATGTTATAATTACTATGTTTATAAAACAGAATACCATCATGGTATAAAATTTTAAAAATCAGAAAAAATTGAATGCTTGAACTTTTGTCCTAATAGAAAGATTTTATTAACTCAAAGGGAATTCTCTGCAAAATGTATTAATTTTTCTTAATGAGTATCATGGGATTTCTAAGTCTACATTAGACACTCAAGACCTTGATCTGTTTATGGAGTGCTTTCTTTAACTCTTTGAGGAATTTTTAGAAGCCTCAAGATGAGAATACATTAGGATAACTCCAACTAAAGAGATACAGTAGAATGATGAATGACTGATGAGATATTCCTTATCTTTGAACACCTCCCTTATTATTTCTGGCCTATTATACAACACATATCTACATATCTTCATTCAAGCGCCTTATTCCAAATAGCCATAAAAAGAAATGCTTAAAATTGGTAATCTCCTACTTCTCTATAATTTTGATTATAAAACAGCAATTATATAAATTCTCTTATTGAGTGTTATGATTAATACATTTAAGGATTTAAATCCATCTAAAAGTTTAGACACATTTTCAGTATTCAATGTTTATTTTCTTTTAGGATATCAGAATGAGCTGCATTAATAGTCTAGCTTTAACACACACACACACGAAATCATTCAATTTATGTTAATAATTATATACAACTGGGGCGCCTGTGTGGCTCAGTTGGTTAAGCAACTGCCTTTGGCTCAGGTCATGATCGTGGAGTCCCAGGATCGAGTCCCGCATGGGGCTCCCTGCTCAGCGGGGAGTCTGCTTCTCCCTCTGGTCCTCTTCCCTCTCATGCTATCTCTCATTCTCTCTCTCTCAAATAAATAAATAAAATCTTTTAAAAAAAATAAAAATTATAATTATAATTATATACAACTGGTTTATAAATTATTTGTATATAACCCAGATCTACGTATATAATGACCAGAATTTAAAGTATTTTTTTAAATCTCCAAACCCAAATCTACTAATTATATATACAAAGAAAAGTAATCTATAAAAAGAAAAACAAGTATAATTTAAAAGAAGGCTTAACTGGGGGGCCTAGGAGTCTTGGTCAGTTGCGCATCAGACTCTTGGTTTCAGCTTAGGTCATGATCTCATGGGTCATAAGTTTGGGTGTGCATCAGGCTCCGTGCTCAGCAGTGAGTCTCCTTGAAGATTCTCTCCCTCTGCCCCTCCCCCAACTCTCTCTCTCTCTCTCTCTCTCTCTCTCTCTCTCTGAAATAAATAAATAAACCTTTAAAAGAAATAAAAGAAGGCTTAACTACAAAGTATGAAAAGCAAACATATTTAGTTTCTAACTTCAATGTGATCCAATAAAAAAACACTGTTATATGGTACAAACTTCTGGTTATAAAATAAATAAATCACAGAAATGAAAAGTATAGCATAAGGAATATAGTCAATAATATTATAATAACTTTGTATTGTAAAAGATGATAACTGAACTTATCTTGGTGAGCATTTCATAATATACATAATTGCTGGATCACTATGTAACCTACCTAAAACTAATATAATATGTTAACTATAATTAGAATTTTTTTAAAGTTTTTATTAAAATTAAAGCACTGTGATATTAGTAAAAATGGTATAAAAAAACCCTTTTTGGTACTCTAAATATCAACATTCTAAGAGTAAGCCATTCTAAGAGTAAGTTATATAAGGAGAAGCACCATTTTTCCCCCTTTTCCTTGCAAGGGGGCCTTCAAAAGGACACTGCAGTAGCATGTGTGAACAATGCCTTCTACTTCCATGGAATGATGGTTATATGACATTTCATCTTTATCTGCTGTTAATGAATGAAGTATTGACCATATGCCATGAAAGACGAGCAGAGAATGAGCAGTATACACAGACAATTAAAATGATCCCATTTGGGGGTGCCTGGGTGTCTCAGTTCAGGTCATGATCCTGGAGTCCCGGGATAGAGTCCCACATTGGGGGTCCCTGCTCAGCAGGGAGTCTGCTTCTCCCTCTGGCCCTCTTCCCTCTCATGCTCTCTATCTCTCATTCTTTCTCTCTCAAATAAATAAATAAAATCTTAAAAAAATAAAAAAAATAAAAATAAAATGATCCCATTCATGAGAGTAGAATCAAGAGCTAAGAAAATGAAAAAAGAATCCCTACTCTCAGAACATTAAAATGTTACATCATCTGAACGTAAAGACATGCTGTCTTGCCATCTCAAAAAGAATATTTGGTGATCAGAGCCAGAAAAAGGAACCCAAACTACTTGTTTTTATGGTTAGCTCTGCCATTTAAGCATAGTCTAATCATCCAACTCTGGATATTACTGTAAAAAAAAAAAATTCTCTAAAATGCACACCATGAAATAACATGTACTAGCCTAAGAGAAATGTTGTTAGGCTTAATTAATGCTTGCTAAAGCACTCTAAGATTTTTACAAACAAGTGCTATATAATTGCAAAATCTCTATTACTATTCTATCATCTGCTCAGCCAAAGCAATTTTGGCCTCCCAGTATTGCTGGCAGCAAAATAAACCTGACGTCATTCTTTTAAGGCCAACTGGCAGACCGGCTGTGTCATTATCCCCAGGCAGAGTGGTCATGTACGGTAATACCCACATTATGTGTCTATGACCAAGCCAAAATTACCCCCTTGGAACAGAGTTCAACCCCTGAGAATGCAGAGCTGAGAAGACCCGCTGGGTTCAGCAGACCAGTAGTGGTGAGGGACATTTTAGTCTGATAATGGCCCTAAATTACTGATATCAACTTGGTGCCTGAGACTCCAGGCAAAAACAGCTATTTTCATTCTATTCGAACATTTACCAAAAATATGAATGCAGCTGCCTTAGTCTTCATTTTCTTCTCTGTTTTTATGGAATATTTAAGGTCATGACTATAAATACAGATAAAATTTATATAAAACACCAAATTAAATGGAAAGCATTTTTTATACATACATATTTTAAAATCTATGCTTTTTCTTATTTATAGATTTTGGAGACATATAAAACCCAGGCCCCAAGCCAACTGGGGGCTTTAATAAGCAACTGCATAGTTGTGTATCTTCAGGTATAAAATATACCAAAATGATGTGAGGCTGGTAATTCAGTGTATATTACAGCAACAGCTTGGTACAATTTTTCCATATATTTGATTTATGAAAACAAACTCATATTCTTCAAAGGGAAGATTCATCTTTTTATAAAAAGTTAATCTTTATGAAAATGAAAAAAAAATGTTTTCTGAACCAGGAGGAAAATAACATTTATAACATTTATTAAGGCTTTGTAAATACATATGGAAATGAGAGAGATTATGAAGAATAAAACACTAATTCTATAATCCCTTTCCTTAACAACTGCCTGTTGACATTTTTTAAAAGTAGAACATGGTCAAGGTTAGTAAAGTGAAAGGTACCTTTTGCACTCCCAGAGCTCTCTCTCCTAAAAAATAATCATTTTTAATAGTTTCATGAGTTTCCTTCCAGAAAACAAATGCTTTATGCACATATCAGTATACGTGTACGTGAAGTGTGCATGTTTGCACATCCACTTTTGGTTTTCTTATTAAAAAGGATAAAGTGCCTAGGTCAAAGGGCAGATGCATTTTATTTTGCTAGATATTCCAAACATATTTTGCCAAGCAAAAATTCATCTTTTATAAAATTAATCTTTATACAAATCAAAGAAAACATGTCCTGAACCCAGGGAAAATAATTTAATGTTCATCTGAAAGAAAAAAAGGGATAGTTTGCAAGGAAATATACTAACTTCCTGACTTCCTGCTCCAGTTTCCTTTAACTTTGAAAAACTGGGCCACTAGATCTCACCTATACATCTCACCCAATTCCAAGACCAATCTTTCCCTTATTTGGGACAAGTGTGGGGAGTCAAACACGCTATCAGACCTTTCATCTTGGTTCCATCCTAACTTTACCTTAGTTCTAAAAAAGGGACTTCTGTTTTATTCCAGTAACTGGATCTTTGATCCTATGTCTTAATTCCTTATTGCCTCATGTCCCACTTGTTTCTGTATCAATAAGATTCTTTCCCTTAGGAATTTCAAAGAACCAGAGTCCTGATAGTGAGTCCCAATCTCCGTAGATGGCTTCCTACAATCTGTTCTTTGTGAATTCCCTGCAAACATATTAAAACTTCCTGTACCTGTTGTCTACCTTTAGACCTCCTTGAGGATAATGCCACAACCTAAAGCTATGGCCAGTTGCTTCAATCTGACCACCCAGGCACTGACCACCCATCCCATCATGGGCTTCTAAATCCTATTAGCAATAAAATGAGCTTTGGCATGACAAAAAGACAACTTTGAGATTTCTACTACAATACGGTTATTATATAAATTCACGTTCATCTCTTAGTAATTCAATTCCTTTTGTAACTGGAATACTTCAAAGACATATTCTTTTCTTTAGACCACTGAAGCACCACTTAGTTAATTACTAGTGTGACAGAATAAACTGTAGCTTGTGGCAGCCAATAACAAAAGCAACCCTAAAAATGCTCCTTCAGAGAAAATTACCACCCAAAAAAACATGGCTTGATCAAATTAAAAGGTACAATTGTTTCACGTGTCTATATCAATACTTGGGTTCAGGATGAAAGTCTACATTTCTTCATAAAAATTCAAGTATCCAAATGGCATTTACTCACTGTAGTCAGAGATTCTCAGTTACTTCATTTGTTATTGATTCCTCTATTAAACCACTTTTTCCCAAAGCTACCTGCCAGGATTAGCCATTGTTCTTCTGCTCCTCCCCATTCCTTAGGTCAAGACTTTGAATAGTAGAAAGCCAAAACTCAATGTTGAGAGTAGCAGCAAACTTATCTTTACCTTCTTCTGGCGTTCGCAGGGATGTGTGACAATAGCCCCGTATTCTTGGTTCTTCCATATATATCTGGATATTTCTGAAGCCATTGCACTAGTTGGTGTTTCAGGCCTCCAAGGGAGGAAGGAAAAGAACATTGTGCCCTGACCTATTTGTTTCCCCTCTGACTCATTTCTGCAGTCCTTCCGGGGGGAAAGAGTGGGCTTTGCTTGTACTCCCCCCTTCCCATGTATTTGGGACCTCCTCCAGATAAGGCAAGAGGACAGGCCTAGGGTTTTCTCCTTCTTCCATATCATATCCTCCTTTGTCCAATCCTTGTATCAATTAACTCAAAACGATTATTGGGGAGGGAGGTAGAGGAGAGAAAGAAAAAGCTTAGTAATAAGGAAACTAAATTGTGAGTATTTTTTATATTATACAATTATAAATATATTCACTATTATCATAAATAAATATTTGCAGGGAAAAAGGCACCACATGTGTAAAAAAGCTAGATGTTTAGTCAGCAAATACCTCTAATATTTATTTGCAGTTCTTGGTTCTTACCATATTGAGGATTTATTCTACCTTGAAGGTTTCAAAAAATGTCACTTTAGAGAGGGTTTTCTGGGGGAAAAATGTCTTCCTTGGCCTAATATATTTCAAATGTCATCAGGTGTTCCAAATGTGAATTACTAACTATTGTACTGAATCATCGCCTATGAATCCATGAGCTGTACCCACCTCCTCTCATACACACTAATCAGATACTTCCTTGAAAGTTGCATTGAAATAATGTTAAAATGACTTGGATCAAAAGCATTAGATGAACAATAGAGCTCAGGAAAAGCAAACCTTTAATTATTCTCTGCATTAAGTGTACAGTTGTCTGTGAATTGGGAAAATTTTAATAATATACCCATAATTAGATAACCTAAAGGCACATAGGAATTCTCTAAGTGATCCATAGGAATACAATTATTATAGTCATGAAGTAAAGTCTGTGGCTGAAGCACCAAGACAGTGTCAACCCCTCTAGTCCCCTATATTCCCCAGGTTGTATAACATTAGCATGTAATACAGCGTAAGGGCATCTTAGAGAGGTAAAGGAGGTCAGTCCTGAGATTTAGAACTAAGGCTAAGTTTGTGTTGGGGTTCCCGGTTTACTGGAGTCCCCACAATATACCCTATTTCCAGTGATACCAGTAAAATATCATAACTGAATGAGAGAAGAAGGAAAGGTTTCAACTCACTGCTGAGCATACATTGAGTTCTTTCTCTGAATATCATTTTTTGGAGGTAAGAAACTAGATTCAAGTGCTAATAAAGGCTTTGGTGCTAATTTTCTGATCTAATGGAGAATATTTTAAATGTCTATCTATCGATATATCTATCTCTGACAGAGCAGCAAAGAGATATACAAAAAGTCCACATTCTCTTGTCTTCACAAATATAGATGAACCTTCATACAAAAATATATACACAACTCTGCCCCTGCATATCATAGCTACACATAACATAGCACTCACATATATCCTCTCAGAGAATAAACAAAATCATTCAAAAGGGTCAACTGATAACCATCTGGGACTCCCAATTTATGTAATTCTGTAGAATGGCAAGCACAGAATTTGTGGGATTTAAAAGAAAGATGTTTACATAGTTAGACTTTTCTGGTCTTTTGTCAGTCCAGGCAATCAGACATTCCCCAAATTTTAAGGAAAATATTTTACATCCAGAAAATTCTGGAAAGTCCATATACTATAACCTATATATATATATAATTGCATTTAAATCATTCTCCTTGCCAAATTAAAAAATATGTATACAAATTACCACTTCTCCAAATTACAATTTGCAATCCATTAAACTAATACAACTCAGGTAGATGGGAATGAATGCAGCACTGAAAGGCAACAAAGCCTGGAGCCTGAGACATGGGGTTCTAGAGCACCTGAATGACCTTGGACAAGTTATTTAACCACACTGTGCCTCCCTTTTCTCATCCAAAAAACCAGGATCGTAACAGTACCTACTTCATGGACTGCTATGAGGATTAAATGACTTGGAAAACTCTCAAAATAGTAACCAGCACTGAGAAGTACTCTCTAAATGTTGGTCAACTAAATAAATACTGCATGAAAGCACAAAATGTATCCTTTGCTTCCAAGGTCAAACAACGATAATAGCTCTCCAAATAGCCTGCAGAATCGAACAGCAGGAGATGAACAATGTTAAGAATAAATTGAGATAAGTGAGAAAGGAAGATATTTTTTCCTCTTCCTATCCTGCTCTTCAGTATATGTGGGCTTTTGAATCAAAACAGTACATTTTACTCTACAATTGTATTTCTCTTCTTTTGTTTTGCACTTCTTTTTTCCTTAATCAAGTTCTCTTTTTCTCTGGTCCCCAGGAAATTTCAAGTTTGGTTCAATGCTGACCTCAGAAGTGCAGAAATGAGAAAATAAAAATATGAGAACATTAGTCTTTTTTGTAATTTGCTAATATTGAAGCTGTGTAAGTTGACCGTTTAGATATCAATTGCATTTTCTACAACTTGATATCATATCAATTAGTTAAGCATCAAAATATATGTAAGAATTACTACTCTTGCTACAATAGCCTCTGAATAAAAGCAATACTAGTAGGGTGGGTGGGCCAGGTGGTTAACATCATCAGGAAGCTAAGAGGACCTGATAGTATCTGAATCTGGCCCTTATGATAAAAAGGCACTGGGAAAGATTTATCTACCAGAATATCTGTTCCATTTACTATTACCTGCCCCAAATTCCACTACTAGAGATACATTTATTTGGGTCATATATACATTTTATTCTTTAAGAGTCCCCAATTTTTTCCTCAGGTGCTATACAAATGTGAAGATGTCATTAAAACAAACATTCCACTGGGAACACTTCTCCAACGACTCTAAGCAAGATTTGTCATTTTATCTACTTTTCCATAGCATTCAACTCATATCACAAAGAAAAGACATCATATCATATCATAATTAGTTCCATGTGTCTTTCTGCTGTATTATAAATTGACTGAGAATGTTTTTTTTTGTAATATCTTTGAGTTTCTTTTACTGAGGGTAGGGACTGTCATACATACAACATTCAAAATTGGTGTAAGAGGCTCAGGGGCATCTCTTCCACCATAGTTCCAGGGACTATTCTAAGTAGGTCAAAAATTACTAAAATACAAAATAGTCTTCACAATTATGGTATTTAATGGAATACTAAAACTGTCCTTGTCACAATATAGAAACAGTTACAAAGCTAAGAGAAGTCCATTTCCTTTCTCAATTCCTATACAACTAATTAATTTTCATTTCATTCAGATAACCTTAAAAGTTTTATCCCTGCTATTAGTGTACAAAGAATCTGATTTGAGAGAAAATAAACCTTCAGAAATCCGAACTTTTGTCAATTGAAAATAATTAGATTCAACAGGATAATTTACTTATTGTGTATGATGGAAACACATACTACAACTCAATCTTTAGTTCCAGAATCCCCTATAAGGAGATGTCTCAGAGGTTCTAGTCCAAGATGGTGATGTAGGAAGACCCTGAACTCACCTTCTCCATAGAACACACCAAATTACACCTACTTATAGAGCAATTGCTCCTGAAGAAGAACTGAGGGCTGACTGAACAGCTTATGCACAATAAAAGAAGCAAAAGAGAATGGCAACAGAGACAGAGACATGGTAACAAAAGGAACTGCCACCCCCCAACACTGCAAACTGCATTGGGAAAGGATAATACAGATGGATCAGAAACAGATTTGTCTGTCCTTGGGCACAGAAAAAAATCTGGGGCTTAAAAGAGCAACTAAGTTTATAAAAAAACCATCTCTCCAACTGTGCCAAATGGCAGAGTTGCAGCTGGAACAGTCTCTGGGTCAGAGGGACTAAAAAGCAACACTGTTTACACTCGCCCTGCACCTTGAAAGCACAGTCTGGAGCAGGGTCTGGACACCATAACTGGCTTGCTGCTTCAGGGAGCCCTGGATTCCCTAGCCTATACCAGCCTCAGTCATGCTGGGACACAGGAAAAAAAAAAAAAAAAAGCCTGCAGTTGAAGAGAGCAACTAATTGGGGCTCCTGGCTGGCTCAGTCAATAGAGTATGCTACTCTTGATCTCAGAGTCATGAGTCCAAGCCCCATACTGGCCACAGAACTTACTTAAAAAAATATAAATAAATAAATAAATAGATAAATAAATAAATAAATAGCAACAAATTTATAAAAGAGCCAGCCCTTAGAACTCCACCAGTGGGGGAGTTTCTGGAAAGCTCTCTGGGTGGGAGGGGCTGGTGTACATGGTTTACACTCCCCTTCCACCTTAATAATGTGAATAAGAACAGAGCTGGCACACACTAACCGGCCTTCTGTCTCGGCAAACCCTGGGCCTATAGCTCACACCAGCCCCAGCTGTACCATCAAGATGGCCATAGGGCAATGCATTCAGGGACACCCCTAGTTAGTGTTCACAATAGCTCCAGCCTTCACATCAAGGTGACAGAGTTGCCCAACACCAGGCCCACACCACTTCAGCTTTAGATGGCATGTGAGGCACACCTGGTACAGAGCACTTGGGAACCTCCTGGCTAATGTCTGCTTCAGATCCAACCACCCTGCTGGCAACCCCTGCAATGAGCACCCCAGCATACCCAGGTTTGCAACCACTCCAGCTTCAGCTATCCTACCAGGGCATATTTTGTGTGGAGAGCTAGAGACCACACCAGTCAGTACCACTTTAGCTCTAGCTGTCTTGTTGAGGCACCCCCTTCACGGAGCACCACAGGAACCCCCAGCATACACCCCACCTTGGCTCCAGCCACCCCTCCAGGGCACCCTTTATGCGGAGAGTTCTGGGACACCCCAGTTTATACCCACTTCAGCTTCAGTTATCCCACCAAGGTGCCCTCTGTATATAGAGCCCCAAGGTACCCTGACTTGTACACACATCAGTTTCAGCAGTCCTGCCAGGGTACCCTCAGTGGGTGGAAACTAGGACACCCCAGTCTGCTTCCACTTCAGCTTTAGGTGTCATGACAGGGTGCTAGTTGCACAGAGATCACCAGGATCCCCTGGCTTACACCCACTTCAGCTCCAGTTGTCCTGCTGGAGTGCTCTCTGTGCACAGAGGCCCAATACACCCCAGGTAACACCCACTTCAGCTTCAGCTATTCTGCCAAGATGTCCTCTGTGGGTAGAGACTCAGATGCAAGACCCTGTCTTGCATCCACCCACTTCAGCTTTAGCTGTCCTGCCAGGGCACCCACCGTGTGAACTCTGGGACCTGCAGTCCACACCAGCCACAGCTCCAGCCAGCCAGCAGAAGTCACTAAGCACATATAGTCTACATAGGGATGATCATACAGGAACATTCCTTCAAGTCTAGGAGAAGTAGCTGTTCTTCTACCTAATCCATAGAAACAAACATTGAAAGTCAAGCAAAATGGGGAACCAGAAAAATATGATTAAAAAAAAAGACAAAAATCAGAAAAAGAACTAAATGATCTGTGATTCAATAGTCTTGCACACTTCACAGTGCTCACCATAGCACACACCCTCCCCAATGTCTATCACCCAGCCACCCCATCCCTCCCACCCTCCACCACTCCAGGAATCCTCAGTTTGTTTCCTGAGATTAAGAATTCCTCATATCAGTGAGGTCATAGGATACATGTCTTTTTCTGATTGACTTATTTCACTCAGCATAACCTCTGAAGCAAATAATACATTATATGTTAAAAAAAAAAAAAAAGAAGAAGAAGAAGAAGATAGCAGGAGGTGAAGAATGAAGGGGGGGAAATAGGAGGGGGAGATGAACCATGACAGACTATGGACTCTCAAAAACAAACTGAGGGTTCTAGAGGGGAGGAGGTTGGGAGGATGGGTTAGCCTAGTGATGGGTATTAAAGAGGGCACATTCTGCATGGAGCACTGGGTGTTATATGTAAACAATGAATCATGGAACACTACATCAAAAACTAATGATGTAATGTATGGTGATTAACATAACATAATAAAAAAAAAGAACAAAATGAAACAGAGATAGGCAATATGCCTACTTGTAAAGATGCTCACTGGGCTGGACAGAAGAATGGAAGAACTTAGTGAGAACTTGAATAAAGAAGTAGAAAATATAAAAAAGAACCAATGAGAGTTGAAGAACATAACCAAAATAAAAAAATACACTAAAGGGAATCAATAGTAGATTAGCAGATGCAGAAGAATGTATCAGCAACCTGGAAAACGGGATAATAGAAAGTATCCAAGCTGAACAGCAAAAAGGGAAAAGAATTTAAAACAATCATAAGTTAAGGGATCTCTTAAACAACAAACATTCACACTACAGGGGTCCCAGAAGAAAACCAAGAGAAACAAAGGAGCAGAAAGCTTATTTGAAGAAATATTAGAGCTGAAAATTTGCTTAGCCTAGGAGAAGAAAGACATCCAGTTTCAAGAAGCACAGAGAGTTCCAAACATGAACTCAAGGAGTTAACCACCACCACACATAATAATTAAAATGTCAAAGGTTAAAGATAGAGAACTTTAAAAGCAGCAAAAGAGAAGCAAAAAGTCACCTACAAGGGAAACTCTATAAGAATATCAGCTAATTTTTCAGCAGAAATTTTGCAGACCAGAAGAGAGTGGCATGATATATTCAAAGTGATGAAAGGAAAAAACCTATAACCAAGAATATTCTTTTCCGCAAAGTCATCATTCAGAATTGAAGAAGAGACAGTTTCCAACACAGACAAAAGTTAAACAACTTTATCACCACTAAACAAGCTTTATAAGAAATGTTAAAGAGACTTCTTTAAGTGGGAAAGAAATGGCCATAATTAGATGCAAGGTATATTACAAAGCTGTAGTAATCAAAACAGCATGCTACTAGTACAAAATAAACCAATAGAGCAATGGAACAGGATAGAGAGCCCAGAAATAAACACACACTTATATGGCCAATTAATCTATGACAAAGGAGACAAGAATACACAATGCAGAAGAGACAGTCTCTTCAATGGTGCTGGGAATACTGGACAGCTATGTGTAAAAGAATGAAATTAGACCACTTTCTCATACCATTCACAAAAATAAACTCAAAATGGATTAAAGACCTAAATATTAAACCTGAAACCATAAAAATCCTAGAAGAGAACACAAGTAGTAATTTCTCTGACATTGGCCATGGCAACATTTTTCTAGTCATGTCTCTCAGGGCAAAGGAAACAAAAGTAAAAATAAACTACTGGAACTATATCAAAATAAAAAGCTTTTGCACAGTGAAGGAAACCATCAGCAAAACAAAAAGGCAAACTACTGAATGGAAAAAGTTATTTGCAAATGGTATATACAATAAGGGGTTAATATCCCTTATCACTAAAGAACTTATATAACTCAACACCCAAAAAACAAAAAATCTGATTAAAAAATGGGCAGAGGACCTGAATAGATATTCTTCCAAAGAAGACATACAAATGGTCAACAGACATGTAAAAACATGTTCAACATCACTAATCATCAGGAAAATACAAATCAAAACCACAATAAGATATCGCCTCACACCTGTAAGAATGGCTGAAATCAAAGACAAATAAGTGTTGGCGAGGATGTGGAGAAAAAGGAACCCTCATGCACTGATGGTGGTAAGATAAACTGGTGCAGCCGCTGTGAAAACCAGTTTGGAGATTCCTCAAGAAATTAAAAATAGAAATTCCATATGATCCAATATTCCCACTAGTGGGTTTTTACCCAAAGAAAATGAAAACACTAGATATGTGCAACCCTATGTTCATTGTATGCAGCATTATTTACAACAGAAAAAATCTAAGTGTCCATCAATAGATGAATGGATAAGGAAGTGCTGTAATATACATATACAGACACATACATATATACATACACAATGGAATATTATGTAGCCATAGAAAGGGATGACAGCTTGCCATTTGTGATAAACGGATGGAGCTAAAAGGTATTAAGCTAAGTAAAATAAATCAGATTGAAAAAGACAAATATTGTATGATTTCACTCACATGTGGAATCTAAGAAAACATAGCAAATGAATAAACAAACAAAAAACAGAATCAGTCTTGTAAATACAGAAAACAAACTGATGGTTTCCAGAGGGGAGTTGGATGGGGGGATGGGCAAAATGGGTAAAAGGGAGTGGAAGATGCAGGCTTCCAGTTATGGAATGAATAGAGGTACAAATATATATATATACAATATCAAAGATACAAAGAGTGGTATAAAAAATATATATATGATATCAAAGATACAAATAATATTTTTTTTCTATTTGGAAGCTACATTTATGTAATGTTTTAAGTCAACACAAAGCAAGGAATCTACCAAGTGTGAGCCTCCTGTCTTTTACAGTTTGGGGAGGCTTGGGAGAAGGTATGTCAACACTCAAGGGTCCACCTTGTTACCACATAAACAAATTCTTGCTACAGCACTGTTGCATACTTCCAATTCCATTCATTCCAGTGAAAATTATTTGATATAGCATACTTAAGAAGGCAAAGGATGTGGTTGCTTAGGAAACTAAGTCTCCAGTGGGCCTAGTGCTAATGCAATGGAAGATAGTGTTGTGTAGACATGTTAAAACAGATCAGTGGGGCAAGATCATTTAGGGCCTTGTAAGTCATAGTAAAGAATTTTGATTTTATGTTATGTTCCCTAGGAAATCACTGGGATGTATTAAGCAGGACACAATCTGAAAAGATTAATCCTGCTCCCATATGAAAAACAAAAGCAGAAGCAGAGAGATCAGTTAGAGGGCTATTTCAGTAGAATTGGCAAGAGATGATGGTGGATTAGATTAAAGTGGTGGTGATACAGAAGAATGGAAGAATCCTCAGAATATGTTTTGTAGATAGAGTCCTCAGGACTTAATGATAGACTGATGTGGGATGAAGGAAAGAGGAGTCTCAAGTATTAATCCTAGATTTTCATCTGTTTGGTGCCATTTAGTGAAATGGGAAAGAATATTTTATCCTACGTCATAACAAGAGGGCTATTAATTTTTACCTATTTTTCAGATACACATGAATAAGCAGGTGATACTGCTAAAGCAGAGACAAAAAGGAAAAAATCCTCACACAAACAAATAATCTACTGTAACAGTAAAATCAACTAAGATCCACTCCACTTAAATACTGAACGAGAAATAGCTTCAAGAAAATACAACCAGCTGAACATATAAGAACGAATCCAGTGATTTGGTGAAAGATTTAAGGGTATTTATAACAAAAGAACTACAGAATATGAGGTGAGGTCTAATGAGTTATTTTGTTCAGTTTCTGTTCCATTTTTTTAAAAAAGTATTTATTGAGCAAGATGGCAGAGGAATGGGAGACCTAGATTTCGTCTGGTCTCAGGAATTCAGCTGAACAGGGATCAAACCATTCTGAACACCTACGAACTCAACAGGAGATCAAAGAGGAGAGTAGCAACAACTATCTGAACAGAGAAGCGACCACTTACTGGAAGTCGGGCCACTGCTCCTCCAGCAGGGACCCAACAGGCGGCAGATCCGGGGAGACTCCCCTTCCTCCCCCGGGGAGGAGCGGCGCGGGAGTGCACCCCAGGGATCTGCTGGGTTTGGAGACTCCACACGGGGTCAGGTGCCAGAGATAGCAATGCTAGGTCACAGGCCGGGTGACCACGGAGAGCGGCCAGAGACCGGGGACACGGAGGTGACTGCTTTTCTCTGGGGGCGAACTGAGGAGCGGGGCCCCAAGTTCTCAGCTCCTCCGGGTGGAGATTGGGAGGCCACCATTTTTGCCCTGGTCCTCTAAGGCTGTACGGAGAGCTTGCAGGGAACAAAAGCTCCTGAGATCAAACCCAAGCAGCTTGCTTAGCCCGGACGGACAAGGGCGGGTCAATTCAGCCTCGGCAAAGACATTTGGAAACCACAGCAACAGGCCCCTCCCCCAGAAGATCAGCCCGAACAGCCAGCAAGCCAAGACCAAGTTTACCGATCAAGGAGAACAGGAGAACTCCAGCGCTAGGGGAATACTGCACATAGAATTCATGGCTTTTTTTACCATGATTCATTAGATCACCAAAGTTAATTTTTGTTAACTGTTTTTTTTTCCCTTTTTCAACCAACATCTTATCAATCTCTTTTTAAAAAAAAAAAATTTTTTTTATTTTTCATTTTTAGAGTCATATTTTATCCCTTCATAGTAGTTACCCTTATTTTTGGCATATATATATAAGTTGTTCTCTCTTTAAAATTTTGAGATACAGTTTCTTCTAACAGATCAAAATATACCCTAAATCACTAGTGTATGGCTCTGTTCTAGTCTCCTGCCTGATCACATTCTCTCCCTTTTTTCTTTCTTTTTTTTTTTAAATCTTCTTTTTTTCAAACAACTTCTTATCTTATCAAGACCTTTTATAAAATCTTTTATAATTTTCATCTTTACAGTCATCTTCTATCCCTTCATTGTATCAATCCTTATATTGTACATATATATCTTTCTTCCTTTAAAATTTTAGGAGGCACTTTTTTCTAACAGACCAAAATACACCCAAAATCTAGTGTGTGGCACTGATCTATGCACTAGCCTGATCATATTTGATCACATTCTGCTTTTTTTGTATTGTTCTGGTTTTGTTTTATCTTTTTTTTTCTTTTTTTTTTCTCTTTCTTTTTTTTTCTTTCCCTTTCTTTTCCCCTGGTTTCAGGTCTTTTCTGATTTGTATACAGTATATTTGCTAGGGACGTTGTAAACCTGTTAGCATTTTGTTCTCTCATTCATCTATTCTCCTCTGGACAAAATGACAAGACGAAAAAAATCACCTCAGCAAAAAGAACAAGAGGTAGTACCGTCAGCCAGGGACCTACTCAATACGGACATTAGTACGATGTTGGACCTAGAGTTCAGAATCATGACTTTAAAGGTACTAGCTGGGCTTGAAGAAAGCGTGGAAGTTATTAGAGAAACCCTTTCTGGAGAAATAAAAGAACTAAAATCTAACCAAGTCGAAATCAAAAAGGCTATTGATGAGGTGCAATCAAAAATGGGGGCACTAACTGCTAGGATAAATGAGGCAGAAGAGAGAATCAGTGATATAGAAGACCAAATGATGGAAAATAAAGAGGCTGAGAAAAAGAGGGAGAAACAACTACAGGATCACGAGGGCAGAATTCGAGAGATAAGTGATATGGTAAGGCGAAACAACATTAGAATAATTGGGATCCCAGAAGAAGAAGAAAGAGAGAGGGGGGCAGAAGGTATATTGGAGCAAATAATAGCAGAGAACTTCCCTAATGTGAGGAAGGAAACAGGCATCAAAATCCAGGAGGCACAGAGAAACCCTCTCAAAATCAATAATAATAGGTCAACACCCCGACATCTAATAGGAAAACTTACGAGTCTCAGAGACAAAGAGAAAATCCTGAAAGCAGCTCGGGAGAAGAGATATGTAACCTACAATGGTAAAAATATTAGACTGGCAACAGACCTATCCACAGAGACCTGGCAGGCCAGAAAGGACTGGCAAGATATCTTCAGAGCACTAAACGAGAAAAATATGCAGACAAGAATACTATATCCAGCTAGGCTGTCATTGAAAATAGAAGGAGAGATAAAAAGCTTCCAGAACAAACAAAAACTAAAGGAATTTGCAAACACGAAACCAGCCCTCCAAGAAATAATGAAAGGGGTCCTCTAAGCAAAGAGAGAGCCTAAAAGCAGCAAAGATCAGAAAGGAACACAGACAACATACAGTAACAGTCACCTTACAGGCAATACAATGGCACTAAATTCATACCTTTCAATAGTTACCCTGAATGTAAATGGGCTCAATGCCCCAATCAAAAGACACAGGCTATCAGATTGGATTAAAAAACAAGACCCATCCATCTGCTGCCTGCAAGAGACTCATTTTAGACCCAAAGACACCCCCAGATTGAAAGTGAGGGGGGGGAAACAATTTACCATGCTAATGGACACCAAAAGAAAGCTGGGGTGGCAATCCTTATATCAGACAAATTAGATTTTAAAACAAAGACTGTAATAAGATATGAGGAAGGACACTATATCCTACTTAAGGGGTCTATCCAACAAGAAGATCTAACAATTGTAAATATCTATGCCCCGAACATGGGAGCAGCCAATTATATAAGGCAATTAATAACAAAAGCGAAGAAACACATTGACAACAATACAATAATAGTGGGGGACTTTAACACCCCCCTGACTGAAATGGACAGATCATCTAAGCAAAAGATCAACAAGGAAATAAAGACTTTAAATGACACACTGGACCAAATGGACTTCACAGACATATTCAGAACATTCCATCCCAAAGCAACGGAATACACATTCTTCTCTAGTGCCCATGGAACATTCTCCAGAATTGATCACATCCTAGGTCACAAAACAGGTCTCAACCGGTACCAAAAGATTGGGATCATTCCCTGCATATTTTCAGACCACAATGCTTTGAAACTAGAACTCAACCACAAGAGGAAAGTCGGAAAGAACTCAAATATATGGAGGCTAAAGAGCATCCTACTAAAGAATGAATGGGTCAACCAGGAAATTAAAGAAGAATTAAAAAAATTCATGGAAACCAATGAAAATGAAAACACAACTGTCCAAAATCTTTGGGATACAGCAAAGGCAGTCCTGAGAGGAAAGTATATAGCAATACAAGCCTTTCTCAAGAAACAAGAAAAATCTCAAATACACAACCTAACCCTACACCTAAAGGAGCGGGAGAAAGAACAGCAAATAAAGCCTAAACCCAGCAGGAGAGGAGAAATAATAAAGATCAGAGCAGAAGTCAATGAAATAGAAACCAAAAGAACAGTAGAACAGATCAACGAAACTAGGAGCTGGTTCTTTGAAAGAATTAACAAGATTGATAAACCCCTGGCCAGACTTCTCAAAAAGAAAAGAGAAATGCCCCAAATCAACAAAATCATGAATGAAAGAGGAGAGATCACAACCAACACCAAAGAAATACAAACAATTATAAGAACATATTATGAGCAACTCTATGCCAACAAATTAGATAACCTGGAAGAAATGGGTGCATTCCTAGAGATGTATCAACTACCAAAACTGAACCAGGAAGAAATAGAAAACCTGAACAGACCTATAACCACTAAGGAAATTGAAGCAGTCATCAAAAATCTCCCAAGAAACAAAAGCCCAGGGCCAGATGGCTTCCCAGGGGAATTCTATCAGACATTTAAAGAAGAATTCATACCTATTCTCCTGAAACTGTGCCAAAAAATAGAAATGGAAGGAAAACTTCCAAATTCATTTTATGAGGCCACCATTACCTTGATCCCCAAACCAGACAAAGACCCCATCAAAAAGGAGAATTACAGACCAATATCCTTGATGAACATGGATGCAAAAATTCTCACCAAAATACTAGCCAATAGGATCCAACAGTACATTAAAAGGATTACTCACCACGACCAAGTGGGATTTATCCCTGGGCTGCAAGGCTGGTTCAACAACCGCAAATCAATCAACGTGATACAATACATTAACAAAAGAAAGAACAAGAATCATATGATCCTCTCAATAGATGCAGAAAAAGCATTTGACAAAGTACAGCATCCTTTCTTGATCAAAACTCTTCAGAGTATAGGGTTAGAGGGTACATACCTCAATATCATAAAAGCCATCTACGAAAAACCTAGAGCGAATATCATTCCCAATGGGGAAAAGCTGAGAGCTTTTCCCCTAAGGTCAGGAACACGGCAGGGATGTCCACTCTCACCACTGCTATTCAACATAGTATTGGAAGTCCTAGCCACAGCAATCAGACAACAAAAAGAAATCAAAGGCATCCAAATCGGCAAAGAGGAAGTCAAACTCTCACTCTTTGCAGATGATATGATACTGTATGTGGAAAACCCAAAAGACTCCACCCCAAAACTGCTAGAACTCATACAGAAATTCAGTCAAGTAGCAGGCTATAAAATCAATGCACAGAAATCAGTGGCATTCCTATACACCAACAACAAGACAGAAGAGAGACAAATCAAGGAGTCGATCCCATTCACAATTGCACCCAAAACCATAAGATACCTACGAATAAATTTAACCAAAGAGGCAAAGGATCTGTACTCAGAAAACTATAAAATACTCAGGAAAGATATTGAAGAAGACAAAAAGAAATGGAAAAACGTTCCATGCTCATGGATTGGGAGAACCAATATTGTGAAGATGTCAATGCTACCTAGAGCAATCTACACATTCAATGCAATCCCCATCAAAATACCATCCACTTTTTTCAAAGAAATGGAACAAATAATCCTAAAATTTGTATGGAACCAGAAGAGACCCCGAATAGCCAGAGGAATAATGAAAAAGAAAAGCAAAGCTGGCAGCATCACAATTCCGGACTTCCAGCTCTATTACAAAGCTGTCATCATCAAGACAGTATGGTACTGGCACAAAAACAGACACATAGATCAATGGAACAGAATCGAGAGCCCAGAAATGGACCCTCAACTCTATCGTCAACTTATCTTTGACAAAGCAGGAAAGAATGTCCAGTGGAAAAAAGACAGTCTCTTCAACAAATGGTGTCGGGAAAATTGGACAGCCACATGCAGAAGAATGAAACTGGACCATTTCCTAACAGCACACACAAAAATAGACTCCAAATGGTTGAAAGACCTAAACGTGAGACAGGAGTCTATCCAAATCCTAAAGGAGAACACAGGTAGCAACCTCTTCGACCTCAGCCGCAGCAACTTCTTCTTAGAAACATCACCAAAGGCAAGGGAAGCCAGGGCAAAAATGAACTATTGGGATTTCATCAAGATAAAAAGCTTTTGCACAGCAAAAGAAACAGTCCACAAAACCAAAAGACAACCGACAGAATGGGAGAAAATATTTCCAAATGACATATCAGATAAAGGGCTAGTATCCAAAATCTATAAAGAACTTATCAAACGCAACACCCAAAGAACAAATAATCCAATTAAGAAACGGGCAGAAAACATGAACAGACATTTTTCCAAAGAAGACATCCAAATGGCCAACAGGCACATGAAAAAGTGCTCAACATCGCTCGGCATCAGGGAAATCCAAATCAAAACCTCAATGAGATACCACCTCACACCAGTCAGAATGGCTAAAATTAACAAGTCAGGGAATGACAGATGTTGGCGGGGATGCAGAGAAAGGGGAACCCTCCTACACTGTTGGTGGGAATGCAAGCTGGTGCAACCCCTCTGGAAAACAGTATGGAGGTTCCTCAAACAGTTGAAATTAGAGCTACCATTCGATCCAGCAATTGCACTACTGGGTATTTACCCCAAAGATACAAATGTAGGGATCCGAAGGGGTACGTGCACCCCAATGTTTATAGCAGCAATGTCCACAATAGCCAAACTGTGGAAAGAGCCAAGATGTCCATCGACAGATGAATGGATAAAGAAGAGGTGGTATATATACACAATGCAATATTATGCAGCCATCAAAAGGAATGAGATCTTGCCATTTGCAATGATGTGGACGGAACTGGAGGGTGTTATGCTTAGTGAAATAAGTCAATCAGAGAAAGACATGTATCATATGACCTCACTGATATGAGGAATTCTTAATCTCAGGAACAAATTGAGGGTTGCTGGAGTGGTTGGGGGTGGGAGGGATGGGGTGGCTGGGTGATAGACATTGGGGAGGGTATGTGCTACGGTGAGGGCTGTGAATTGTGCAAGACTGTTGAATCACAGATCTGTACTTCTGAAACAAATAACGCAACATATTTTAAGAAAAAAAGAAAAAGAAGAAGATAGCAGGAGAGGAAGAATGAAGGGGAGTAAGTCAGAGGGGGAGACGAACCAGGAGAGATGATGGACTCTGAAAAACAAACTGAGGGTTCTAGAGGAGAGGAGCGTAGGGGGATGGGTTAGCCTGGTGATGGGTATTAAAGAGGGCACATTCTGCATGGAGCACTGGGTGTTATGAACAAACAATGAATCATTGAACACTACACCAAAACAAATGATGTAATATGTGGTGATTAACATAACAATAAAAAATTTTAAAAAAAAGTATTTATTAATGGAAAATGTAATATGCAGACTCAGAATTCTTCAGAATTCTACATATTACTTCTAAGGAACCAAAAAAATTTAGGGGTTCCCTAAAGCCTACATCCCTACAATATACTTAAGTTTGCCACAGGAAAAGATTTTGAGTTAAAGAAATTAAAAATCAGGAACAGAAATGGTAGCAGGGTCTTAAAGCTTACCTACAATGTGACATATTCTAATCTTAGCTTTATCAATGGACTAAGAATATTATGCCTTTTCAAATGGAATTTTTACAGGTAAATTTATATCATCCTACCCCTAGTTCTTGCCACTGGGGAAGGAGAGTAAAGACTCCTACTAAGCTGAAGCACGTGGGCGGCTCAGCTGGTGAAGTGTCCAACTCTTGGTTTTGGCTCAGGTCATGATCTCATGATCACATGGGTCATAAGATCGAGCCCTGCATCAGGCTCCATGCTCAGCATGGTATCTACTTGAGATTCTCTCCCTCTACCCCTCTCCCTACTCTTTCTCTCTCTCTCTCTCTCTCAAATAAATAAATAAATCTTTAAAAAATAAAATAAAACAGGGACTCCCACTAAGCCATGTCTGTAAGAAGAGACCAAAATATGGATGGCTCTACCAAAAATTTTCTTCAGTTTTTTGATGGAAAAAAATTGATATCAAGAGGGTTATGTGTTTCCCATCATATGCAGTATTCATATTATTGATTTACAAAGGGTAAATATCAACAAATGGATTGATTTTCAGTTCTCTTATTAATGTTTTTGGGAAACTTGAGAATGCTCATTAGTGGTTTATTGATTAAAAGAGCTGGAGTGACCAGCTTTTTGAGACCAGCATTTTGACCAGCTTTATGAGAACTTTCTCATAAATATCTGTAAGAATCATAAGTACTATATACAAACTGAGCTCTTACTTTTCAATATAAAGTTACTGATAGACACATGAACAAAAGTAACAGAAAGTCATACAATATACATATATATACATATATACATATACATATATGCATGTATATTCTCTACAATGAGAAAACAAGGATAGAGAAGGCTATCTATGAGCCAGCAAAATAAGAACAATCCACTGGGGAAACTAGCTTCAGGACATAACATTCACACCAAAATCTTCACATAGATTGTTTCTGGAATTTATATACAGACATTCTCATTCCATTTCAGTCATCTTCCTAAAAATAAATGCAGCTTTAGAATGAAAAAATATTATATTTTCTGAATAGCCAGCATCCTCCCTAAGGTCCTGAATGAATGGATATACTTCTCCAGTGGATGCCAAGCCAGGACAGCAGGAAAAAGTTGGCTGTCTGCCGTCAGTGTCACACACAGGAGTAATATAATCATTTAGAAACCTGGTGTAAATTGGAGCAGGCGGAAACACAACTTTTTTTTTTTACCAAATAATAAGGCTTTGAAAAATGACTTTGATCCTCTGAAATTCAATCCTAGCTTGCCTGAAAACCCAGACTCATCCTCACTGGAATTCCTTCTTCAGAAGGATATCTCTAGCATCCAATAAGGACAAATAAATAATATTCAGATAAGACACACTTACTGACAAACATACCACATCAGGGTTTCCTCAACCAATGCACTGAACTCTCCTTTGATATGACAGGTAATGAGACCCAAGGCCAAAATCTTCTCAGTAAAGATTAAAGTGTACCAACAATGTAGAAATTATCAGCAATTTGTAATAAAGCTTGCAGTAAGCATGACTGCCCCCCAAAATGGAGCAAATCCATGATAGGACTCCTATAATAGCTTTAAGAACTGAGTTTGTGACAGTTTATACTTTTATTTAAATTTCCCATGTTTCACATTTCATCTCCTCCAATTTTCCGCATATTGAATAATGAAAAATAAAGCTTACATTCATTCTTTAAAGAGTAATTTATCCATATGGCTAAATCAAAATCTTAATTCATCTCCCCACTGTGGCCATTGTTAACATGCAGGTAATGTGAAAGGAAAAAAAAAGCAGAGCTGGCATAAAACCTGCTTTTCAAGGTAAATACCCAACACAAAATGTGTACAATATCCCCAGGTTACTCTCAGGCAATCATGATGCTTAATTGTTTTCCACATGAATATACCTTAGTAAACTGTCACCAATCTACTACAAAATACTAGAAACAATCATAGCTTGAAAATAAAATTTCTTTTCTTCCTCAACCATGAGTGAGGGAACAATTTGAGCAGAAATTCAAGAGACATGTGAAACTTCTAAATTAAGGACGAATCAAAGACAACTGATTTGGACATGAAGACGGTAAGTAGCTTGCCCAACATCACATAGTAAATATTATAGTCTGAGACTTCTGTGAAGATTAAATAAACAAAAGAAATATAAAATGCCCAACACAGTGCCTGGCCCATAGTTATTTTGAAAGAATGTAGATCTTGTCCCTGACCAAATTCCCTAACGCCATATTTTGGTATAATATACTATCAATATACTCTGGGATTTTCATAACATCTTTTTTGAGTTTGAGAATTAGGAAATAACAAATAAGAAAGCATTTCTGCTTAGAGTTTTAATAAAACCTTGTTCACAAATTATATACATCAGAATATTTCATTGCATTTTTTTCAAAATGGCTTCCCTAAACGAAATTATCAAAAAGGTCTTAACAAAAAATATTATTAAAAACTTATAAAAGATCAATTTACTTAAAATCAGTTATGCATTTGAATAATAAATTGCCAGTGTTTTACATTAAATTCAGGACAAAAACTCTTAATAACTAAATTTTGAATAGCAAGCAATCTTTTTTTAAATAAGCTAATCTTATGAATGTTTAAAAAGTATATTTGTGAGTTCTTCGGAATTTTGATTTGCAAACTTCAAATATAAGGTTCTTAAATATCCACATTTAATTTGTGCAAAATAAATTAACTTTAATGTACTCAAGAGATCAACTGTATTTAGAAAATGAATAAATATAAATGAATCAGAATATACAGCAATGCTGGGGTGCTGGGTGGCTCAGTCGGTTGAGTGTCTGCCTTCAGCTCAGGCCATGATCCCAGGGTCCTGGGATCGAGCCCAGCATCAGGCTTCCTGCTCAGCAGAGAGCCTGCTTCTCTCTCTCTCTCTGCTGTTCCCCCTGCTTGTGCACTCTCTTTCTCTTTCTCAAATAAATTAGTAAAATCTTTTTAAAAAAATATACAGCAATGCTAATTTTAATCAAAATTTTGGCAATTTGTCTAAATATTTATTTTAGGAACAAAATTTTCATTTCTACTTTAATGAAACTGCCCCTCATCCTGCAAAGATCTTGTTAGTAACTATCTTGGAGATTCAAGAACAAAAAATTCAATTATTAAACCATTCCAAATTTGAGGTTCTAAATTGGAAAATGAAGTCAAGAAGATTCACAACAATATCAGAGTTGAGATCATCAGATGTCCTCAACAATCATAAGAACACTCCCTTTCAAATGATGCTGCATAATGCAAAACTTGTGAGAGTTTACTAGCTCAAAGCCAGTGATAAATAGGGTAATAAGACTATGGACAGATTCTATTATCTGTATGCTCTACACTATCAGTAGATGTAAAAAGGCCAAGAGGACATCATGTTTAGCAGATTTGTCAACCCTACATTGAGATTTGGTATGAATAAAAAAGAAAATATTTACTTGAAATTAATTTTCAGTCGACACAGATGGCCTTTTTTCTTCTATTTCAGAAATGGATAGCAACAGGTATCTTCCCCACCCTGAGTTCCAGCTCTATATGCATCTTCAAAAATGTTTTCCTCAACACCTCATGAATTTTTTTTCTATGATGTACAGAGGCCAACTCTCAAGTCTGTCTTCAAACCACAAGTACTTTTTCTCTAATTCCTCCTAAAAATCAAAATAACATGTTTTTGTCTTTTCAAGACCCTGTTGCTGAAGGGCTTGCCTTTATAATATTTCTCCATACTGTCTAGACAAAGCAAGAAGAAAGTTCTTCCTTTAGATATCATCCCCAAAATAACTCAACCAGGAATACAGAACAGTACAGAGAATCCTCAAATGTCATTTGCCTTTTTTGTTTAAATTTCATCTGTGAGTATTCTAGAACCACAGAATTATACCATCAAATTTTTTATCACAGTGCAGTCTTCTGGTGAATTAAAAAAATGAGGTAATATTTTATTCCTTTATTATTTCAGAAGCAAGGGAAACAGTTACTAACAATAACAATACCAAGTATCATATTGAAACATTTAAAAGTGAACAGTTCACATTAAGTAGGTTTATAAGCGAAAAAAGAGACTTTTATTCAGATTATCCACAATAAACCAAGCTTCATCTTTCCTCATATATCCTTTAATTCATCAGCTAGAGCTGTCATTCCCTGCTCACTCTAGAAAGTAGATGGTTCAAACTCCCTCTCTGTGACTTCTATCAGGCCTGATGCTCTTCCTGAGGTCTGCAAACCACTAGAAATTTATATGCTCAGGCCATATTTTAGCTTCTGCTCCTAACAAATCAGTTCAGTGTATGAATTATCACAGCACTCCACAGAGCAGGACCCCTATGTAGAAATCAGCCCTTTTCCACAATTCACACAAAATAAAATTTGGTGTTTAGTAAACTTCATTGAAGATTTGAGGAAGAAAATTTACATCATAGAATACAAATTTAAGATTATTCATTGAAAATTCTTGTTCTTAAAAGTCATTTGAGCCACTCCACGATGTCATTATGACATCCCCTTTCTGTCTATCCTTTCTCCCCCCAAACTCTGCCCCCTCTTCTCTACTCTCCCCCAAACCACAGAGCAGTTTAGCTTTCTCTTTTGTACTTTATCTCCTTCTAGCTGATACTCTCTAATTGCATTCAGCCACTCAAGTCATTTATCAAGATATTTTCTTAACAAAACAATTCCTTCTCCAAGAGAAAGTCTGAGCCACTGGTTAACAGATTATTTCCCTTTTTCACAGCGATGTACTCTTTAGCTTAGTTCCACATTGTAAGAATAGTGTGAGTCAGTGTTTTGTGTTTGTCAAACTTTCTTTTTAGCAGAGGGATCTTTTTTCAAATGAACCCTAACATATGACACATACATAAGCACATATACATAGAACACTAAAACTAAAAAAGCAGAGCTGCTGATTTGGCTTCATCTTCCACCTCTCTCATCTAATGGCTACCAGACACAGCTCAATGAAAGAGGTCTCCCCAACAGTCAAGCTTGAAAAAGACTGGATTATATCTGGAACAAGAATAAACTGCAGAATTTAACAACTGATTGCATTTGAGAAATAGGAGAAAAAATAGTCAAAGTTGACCTGAGGATTGTGAGCCTGCTACGTTGAAAGAAGGAGAACACCTTTGATAGAAATAAATTAAAGAAAGATATATATATATATATATATATATATATATATATTACCTTTTTTTAAAGAATTTATTTATTTATTTGACAGAGAGAGACAGCGAGAGAGGAAACACAAGCAGGGGGAGAGGGAGAGGGAGAAGCAGGCTTCCCGCTGAGCAAGGAGCCGGATGCAGGGCTCAATCCCAGGACCCTGGGATCATGACCTGAGCTGAAGGCAGATGCTTAACAACTGAGCCACCCAGGCACCACTAAAGAAAGTACATATTACTCCTAGGGTCATAATTTGTGACCAATATGTGGATTTTCTTATAATTCCAATTCAATGAAATGAGTATTAAAAGGCAACTTAAAAGATGACAAAAATTTTAAGTGCACTCATCATAAAACTTAGACATTGTCACCTGAATAATTAATGTCCATATTCATCGATGCTTACCACTATTATAATTACACATTTTTAATTACTTCTGTTGATATATAATATGATAAGCTAATTTAAACATTTAAGTCTAAATAAGGGCTACTTAAAATTCTCTTTAAAATAACTTCCATTCATTATACCTTGCCAAAACAGATTATTATATCTTTTCTTGAAATTTTTCAATAAACCTCATGTATAGCTTATGGCTTATCTTTTCAGAACAGATGTTTTATATGAATTGAAGGCAACTAGCTTATAAGAGGAAGAGAATGGAACCAACATTTATGATACACCTACCACCATTCTCGTGCTTTTATGTCAGCAGTTTTCATTATGGCTACATAATAAAATCTCCCAGGAATCTTTTTTAAAACATTCTGATGCATGAATGCTACCTCCAGAGATTCTGATTTAAGTGGTCAAGCATGGGGCTTTGCTTTGAGAATTTTTTAAGGCCCTCCAGGTGATCAAGTATACAGCTAGGATTGAAAATAGGTTTTATATACTCTCTTCTGTCATCATCAAAACAATCTAACCAGATCATTTTATTATCCCTTTATTTAAAATTAGAAAATTGAATTTCAGAAAGGTTGGGAAATGTGCCTCATGGCATAAAGAAAGTAAATATTAGAGTTAGAATTTAAACCCATTTCTCTGACTATAATGATCTTTCTAACCCCCACTTTGTCAAGTTCAAAACACAATATTATTAATATAAATTAATAGTGTATATCTATATTTTATTTTTTACTACTGACATTAAAAAGAGGTGAAATAAAGTATCATTTACCTTCCATTTGCTAGCAAGACACCATTTTCTTTATTGAACTAATTAAATTGCTAAAAAGGAGGAAACTGCTTTGTATTTTGCGCAATTAAGATATGGTATTATTATCTGACTTTCCAAATGTCCCTTTTTTTTTGCATTAAACTATATTTAAAAATTATGAATTTTAGAGTCACCTATCAGAGATAAGAAGGAAAATAAAATATAAAAGTGTTTGAGAAACATATAAAATGATTATATTGCCAACTATTTTATTCTATCACCTTTCAGGGAAAAAGGTGATGTTTGTTATAAAATACCATTTTGTTATGGTATTTTATTTGTTAAATAATAACCAAACTTGAAGAAAGTTCTTTAAAAAATGTTTTTAAATGTAGCCAATGTATAAGTATGTAAAAATATAAATACATATCAATATTTTCTTTAAATCTTAAACAAGCCTATACATTTCGTAAGCTAATTTATGAATGTTTCCTAACTTTTACGACAAAAGGTTAACATATGATTTCAACTAGCTAGCTAAAAATAAATAAATACCACACATTCTATTGCTTTCCATCTTAAAATATATTGTCAGTGGGCTTTAAAAAAAAGTCACACGAAAAGTGATATTACCAACTCCCTAAAGGCAACAAATTCCACTAAACTAGAATTCATATTTCAGAGAGGAGATGGATAACATCTCACAATTCACCTCAGCAGAAGTCATTAAACCAGGCACATATGTGAGGGTTGTATTTCTCATTGGATTACAAATCCAATAAGAGCTTTGCCTTTGAGTTACTAGCCCTACAAAGATTAAATCAAGGTATTGTGAGGGAAAAAAAGCTCATGGATGCTTGGAGATTTCTAGAAGAGAACACTTACGAATTTTTTTTAGCTCAAATAGATAAGAATAGAAGTCATTTAATCTTGTTTTTTCATTATACAAACTACCTACAAGGCTTTTGCAAAAAAGCTATCCTTCATTCTTGACCCTCTGCAATCCTGTACCCACTGAATTTAGCTTAATATTCCAAATTGTTAGTATAGGCTGCAAAGCCTACCATGATCCCTGCCCTGCCTCATCTCACACTACATATTCCTTCAATCTCAGGACTAAAGTCACTCTGCCCTTCTTTCAGATCTTCATAGGCACTAAGCTCTTTGCCACTGCAGGATGCCTGCATAAACAAATATGTTTCTCTAGAATGTGTTTTCCATCATCACCACCTCCCACCCCCTACCTGGCTAAAATCCACTTATCCTTTAGGCCTCTAACATAGAGAGGACTACCATCATCTTTCCTCTTTAAATTTCAAAGTTGGTCCTCTTTCTTAAGTACACTGTACATATCTTTCATTCCTATCCCAATTTGTAATTATAAATTAATTTGGGAGGCTATTATTTTATTTCTGTGTCACCACTAGGCCACTGGCTTCCCAAGAGCATGGAACATGTCTTACTACTACATCCTTATATCCTCATTTTTACAAGCCAGGTGCAAAACATATGTTCAATAAATACTGAATGAATGAATCAACTGGATACTAAAGAAGAGTGGCTAAGAGCAGAGGTTCTAGAATCAGGTTGCCTCAGTCCAATCATTGCTTCAACTACATAATGGTTGTCAATTCTTTCACTTCCAAAATAAGAATTATAATAATAGCTAAAATGCAAAGAATATGTTAGTCTACAAGAGAAGTAAAAAAAAAAGAATGAAGAGGAGGAGACCAAAGAATTAATGACATAGGATAAGTCTTGTTTCTCAGATGATGAGCTATAGATTGAGATAGCAAGAAGCAAGAACTCATATCCTTCATCAATATAAGAATAAATATTCCTAACAAAATATTAACAAATAGAATTCAGCAATATAGGCAAAAAAATATACAACACAACCTACTAAGATTTATTCCAGAAATGCAAGGTATAACACGACCTAGTAAGGGTTATTTCATATTTGAAAAACAATCAATTTAATCCACCATACTAACAGACTAGATAAAGAAAATCAGCGGTGCCTGGGCAGCTCAGTCGGTTAAGCATCTGCCTTCCACCCAGGTCATGATCTCCAGGTCCTGGGATCAAGCCCTGAGTCAGGCTCCCTACTTAGCAGGGAGTCTCTGCTTCTCCCTCTCCCTCTCTCTACCGCCCCATTCATGTTCTCTCTCACTCTCTTTCTTTCTCCAATAAATAAAATCTTAAAAAAAGTTTAAAAAAAATCATATGATCATGTCAATCAATGCAGAAAGGTATACTACTGACACAATTCAACACCTATCTATTCATGACAAAAACTCTCAGAAAAGTAGGAATAGAGGAGAATTTCTATATCTTAACTTTTCTAATCTACATAATAATTAAACATAACATCATACTTAATGATAAAAAACTGAATGCTTTCATCCTGAAATCATCAAGAAAGTGAAAATATCAGTTCACAGCACCTTTATTCAGCATAATACTAGAATTCTAGCCAGAACAATAAGGTATGAAAAATAAATAAAAGGCATACAGTTTTAAAAGGAAGAAATAAAACTGTCCCAATCTGTTCATGACATAAATGTCTATGTAGGAAATGCCAGGAAATCTACAAAAAGCTAAAACAAAAACCTCAAACTAATATGTGAGTTCAGCAAGGTTACAAGACATGAGAAAAAATAAATCTATTGTGTTTTTATATACTGGTGATGAACATATAGCAATTGAAATTTAAAGTACAATATCATTTACAATACCTAAAAAATGGCATGACTAGGTATAAATCTAATAAAACATGTACAGGACTTGTAGGCTGAAAATTGCAAAGTGCTGATGAAAGAAAACAAATATTTAAATAAACAAAGAGGCATACTGTGTTCATGGATTAGAAGACTCAGTATACTAAAGATGTCAATTCTCCCAAGTTGAATATAGGTTTAACGTAATTCTTTTTTTTAAAGATTTTATTTAAATTCTAATTAGTTAACATGTACTGTAATGTTAGTTTCAGGTATACAATATAGTGATTCAACACTTCCATATAACACCTGGTGCTCATCACAGGTGCACTCCTTAATCCCATCACCTATTTAACCCATCCCCCAACCCACCTCACTTCTGGTAACCACCAATTTGTTCTCTATATTTAAGAGACTGTTTCTTGTTTTGCCTCTCTCTCTCTTTTTTCCCATTGTTCATTTATTTTGTTTCTTAAATTCCACGTATGAGTGAAATCATATGGTATTGTCTATCTCTGGCTTATTTTGCTTAGCAAATATTACTCTCTAGCACTATCCATGTTGTTGTAAATGGCAAGATTTCATTATTTTTTATGGCTGAGTAATATTCCATTATATATATACCACATCTTCCTTATCCATTCATCAGTCCATGGATATTTGAGCTGTTTCCATAATTGGCTATTGTAGATAATGCTCCTATAAACATCAGGGTGCATGTATCCCTTTGAATTAGTATTTTTGTATTTTGGGGAAAATACCTAGTAGTGCAATTGCTGGATTGTAGGGTAGTTCTATTTTTAACTTTTAGAGGAAACTCCATAGTGTTTTCCACAGTGGCTACACCAATTTTCATTCCCATCAATAGTGCAAGAGGGTTCTTTCTCCACATCCTGATCACCAACACCTGTTGTTTCTTCTGTTGTTAGTTTTAGCCACTTTGACATGCATCACTGATCAATAGGGAAATACAAATCAAAATTACAGGTTTAACGTAATTTTTATCAAAATCTTAGCAAAATCTTTTGTAGCTATACATACCATTATTCTAAAATTCACATGCCAACCAAAGGAACCAGGAAAACTAAAACAACTTTGAAATAGGAGAATACAGTAGGAGGAACAACTAAATGCAATTTCAAGATTTAATATAGAACTATATTAATCTATACGTGCAGTACTGACCAAAAGATAGACAAATAGTTCAGTACCATAGAAATGACAAAGATGCAAAAGTAATTTAATGGAGGAAGGATATCCATTTCAACAAATAGTGCTAAAGCAACTGGATATCAATGGGCAAAAAAAATGAATCTTGAGAAAAGTCTCATATCTCATAAAAATTAACTCAAAATGGATCATAAATGTAAAATATAAATCCAAAACATAAAACCTTTAAAGAATATCTTTGGGACCTAGAACTTGTCAAACAGTTCTTAGGCACAAAAACACAGTGCATGAAAGAAAAAAATGATAAAGTTTTCCTATCTAGAATATATAAAGAACTCTCAATAACTAACAGTAAAATACAAACAAACCAATTACCAGATTGGCAAACAACATGAAGAACCATTTCACTGAAGAGGATATACAGGTAGCAAATAAGCACATGAAAAGATCTTTAACATCACTAGACATGAGGGTAATGCAAATTAAGATCACAATGAGCAATTACTACACACCTATTAGAACAGCTAAATTAAAAAAAAAATAGTGAGAATACCAAATGCTGGCTGGGATGTGTAGTAATCATACCCTTTACTGGTGGGAATGTAAAATAATACAGCCACTCTGGAAAACAGTTGGGCAGTTTCTTAAAAACTAAACATTTATTTACCATATGATCCAGTAATCACACCTCTGGACATTTATCTCAGAAAAATGAAAACTTATGTCTATAAAATCCTGTACACAACTGTTCATAGAAGTTTTATTTGTAATAGATCTAAATTAGAAAAAACAAAATTGTCCTGCAACAGGTATATGGTTAAAAACACATGGTGCATCCATACCATGAGATAATACTCAGCAATAAAAAAGAGTAAACTATTAATACACAACTTGGATTTCGAGGGCATCATACTGAGTGAAAAAAGCCAGTCTCAAAAGATCATATACTGTTTGATCCCATTTATAAAATATTTTAGAATATTTTTAAATAAATATTTTTAAAAATATTTAGATTAGTATTTTCCAGGGATTATGGATGATGAGGGGCAGACAGGAAGAAGTTGGGAGGGGTAAATGTGAATATAAAGTGACAGCAAGAAGTAGATATTCATACTGATGAAATATTTCTGTATCTTTCTTGTGGTGCTGGTGGTTTCTGAATCTATACATGTGATAGAATTATACACATAAGTTATAACAGTATGTCAACTTCCTGGTTTTTATATCATACTACAGTCACATAAGATACAACCAATGTGGAGACTGGGAAATAGGTACACAAAATCTCTCTGTACTACCTTTGCAACTTTCTTTGAATATATAATTATTTCCAAATAAAATCTTCTTTTTTTAATTTTAGTTTCTAGTCTTTGAGAGGCATTCCTGGAACACTATAATAACCTAAAAATGAGAGAATATGGGAAGGCTTCCTGGTACAGTATGAACAGCTAAATATAAAATAAAAGTTATCATCAAATAGGTTCAGTTAGTTCTACTTTACAAGCTTTTAGGTTTTATATAAAGGTCAAACCGAATAAAAAGGAGCAGTCAATACTTGTAAAGGAGTTGTAAAATTAGGAAGAGCTGCTTTTACAAAGAACAATATAATATATCACAAAAAACGATGATCATATCTCTACTATGCACCAAAGAAAAGAATTATTTTTCTCTCACCAGCTGTAGGCCAACTGCCATACTTATGATACTGCCAATTTTGTGGGTGTGTTGCATATTCCTTTTTCTGAGCCCCTGCTACTATGCTTAAAATTGCCAAGGAGGAAAAGAAACTTAGTAACCATAAGAAGCTGAGTAAACATTTGCCTGTAACTATTCTGCAGCATAGATTACATAATCACTTAGTATTCAATGATTCCGATTCAATACCACTAAAGGAGCAGGTGATCATCATCCACATTTTGAGAATATCATTTGTGGATTACCTGGAAAAGTTTCAAAGTCACTTCTTAAATGCAGTTACAGATCTCATTTTGGCATAGGTGCACCACCCAGACACAAATAGGCCTTGTTAAAATGGAATTCTGCACAAGGGCCACTTCCCTAGCTTTTTGTTTTGTTTTAACATTGGGCAAAAGAGTCTTTTTTTTAATATTTTATTTATTTATTTATTTATTTGAGAAAGAGAGAGTGAGAGAGAGAGCACGAGAGCAGGGTGAGGGGCAGAGGGAGAAGCAGATTCCCCGCTGAGCAGGAAGCCTGATGTGGGACTCGATCCCAATGACCTGAGCTGAAGACAGACGCTTAACTGACTGAGCCACCCAGGTGCCCTGGGCACAAGAATCTTAACACTTAATAGTTAGATAAGGTTTACCCACTTCAGATCTCTGTTTCACTTTTAACACAGGACTTAAAGACTATGAAAGATTTGTGAAGATTAATTAAATCTATACTTCATAATAGGATCTATTAACATATTTCCATATATACATCTACTTAGTTATTATCAATTTTATCTTCCTCCTCAAAAAGCTTTTGTTAATAACCCTTGACCACTATCACTAAGGGAACTAACTCTGTCCTCTGTACCTTCTAGGTAGTAACATTTGGTGTTAGTATAGTTCTGATTCTTTATGCTCTTCCGCAAGTAAACCCTTTCCCAATTAGATTCTATAGTATTCTGATTATCTATTGCTGTATAAGAAGCCATCCCAAAACTTAGTGGTTAAAAGCAACAACTTTTTATTCTTTCTCATGGTTCTGAAATATGACTGAACTGAGCTAGGATTTCACACATTAGATCTCTATGCAGTCAAAGTCAAGGTTTGGCCTTAGTTGCAGCCATTTGGGGTTGGCCATCCAAGATAGCACATTCACAGGGCTGGTAGCTGATGGTGACTTTTGGATGAAAACTCAGGTGAGGCTGTCAGCCAGGGTGCCTACCTGGTTTTGGACTCTCTGTGTGGGTTGGGCTTCCTACAATATAGCAACTGTGTTCTGAGATGGTGTCTCAAGATTGATCATTCTAAGAGATTTAGGTGAAATCTGAAAGGATTTGTTAGCCTTAGAAGTCCCAGAATGTGGCTTCTGTCACATTTAAGTGATCAAACAGTCATTTGGGGGCGCCTGGGTGGCTCAGTCAGTTAAGTGACTACCTTCAGCTCAGGTCATGATCCCAGGGTCCTGGGATCGAGCCCAGCATCAGGCTCCCCCTCAGTGGGGAGCCTGCTTCTCCCTCTCCCTCTGCAGCTCCCCCTGCTTGTGCTCTCTTGCTCTCTCTCTCTCTGTCACATAAATAAATAAATCTTAAAAAAAAAAAAAAAGAAAGAAAAAAACAAGTCATTAAGACAAGCCCACAGGGAGCCTGGGTGGCTCAGTTGGTTAAGCAACTGCTTTCGGCCCAGGTCGTGATCCTGGAGTCCCGGCATCGAGTCCCGCATCAGGCTCCCTGCTCGGCGGGGAGTCTGCTTCTCCCTCTGACCCTCTTCCCTCTCGTGCTCTCTATCTCTCATTCTCTCTCTCTCAAATAAATAAATAAAATCTTTAAAAAAAAAAAAAGACAAGCCCACATTCAAGAAGGGTATTAAACTCAACCTAATGATGGAGGAAAGGGAGTCATACCAAAAAAGAATATGTAAAATGGAGATATTATTGTGACCATTTTGGAAAATGTAATTTACCACATATGGAAAGTTTTGGTTTTTTTCCAATATACTAGTATAAAATCAGTAGCCTATTTTTACTGGGTAACACCAGAAATGACAGTATGATGTTATAGCTCTTGTTCTCCCTAAGTATTCTATCTCTTTTTTCTTTTGTTACCTTTTCTAACAGCATCATTATTAAAGTGGTAGAAACATGGAGATGATCAGGCATCAAAAACTCTATGGTGGAGAAGGCATTTCTGCATAGAGCTGTGGTGTCCAGTATGGTAGCTACTAACCACATGTGCTACTGAACACTTGATATGTGGCTAGTCCAGATGTACTATAGATGCAAAATGCACACCAGATATCAAGACCATAGTACTAAAAAGACTGTACACTACCTCACTAATAATGTTTATGACTAAATTTTGAAATATTTTGCATATATGTAATTAAATAACATTTATTATTTTACCTGTTCATTTTATTGCATGTGGATATTAGAAAATTTTAAATTACATGTGGCTCACATATTATTCTAGTTTGCACTGGCTCAGAAAATAAACTAAATCATATTTTCCATTGTGTAGCACCACAACAGTTCATGGTGTTTATACCATTAAATGGTTTTCGGGCATTTTAATTACTTCATGCTAAATCTTAGGTGAGATACCTAAGTACATTCAAAATCAATTATTTGGTATTTCTTATAAAACTGATTGCTTTTCCTGAGATTTAAATACACATTTCAGAATTAATATATCTACATTTTTACTACATAATTGCAGCAATTCATTTCACATAAGATTTCAAATTTGCTCACACAGTTTCTGTACAAAAGTAAACTACATGACCCCTGATTAAGATCATGTATTAATTTTCTATTGTGGTTGTAACAAATTAACACAAACTTCATGGCTTAAACAATACCAATTTATTACCTTACAGTTCTATAGGTCAGAAGTAGGACATTGGGCTAAAACCACAGTGTCAGCTGGGCTGTTTCTTTTCTTTTTTTTACAATTTTATTTATTTATTCATCAGAGAGAGAGAGAGCACAAGCAGGGGGAGTGGCAGGCAGGGGGAGAAGCAGGCTCCCTGCTGAGCAAGGAGCCCGATGCGGGGCTCGATCCCAGGACCCTGGGATCATGACTTGAACCAAAGGCAGCCACTTAACCAACTGAGCCACCCGGATACCCCTGGGCTGTATTTTTGGGAGGCTCAGGGGGAGAATCTGTTCACTTGCCCATTTGGGTTGTTGAAAGATTCAGTTCCTTGTGCTTATAGGACTGAGATCCCTGTTTTCTTTCTGGATGTCATCTAAGGGCCATTCCCAGCTACAGAGGCCACCCACATATGTTGGTTCATGGCCCCCTTCCTCCATCTTTAAAGCAGCAATGGTGAGTTGACTCTCTCATTCTTTGAATCTCTCCTCCTTTTTCCATCTTATCGCTCTTTGATCCAGCCAGGAAGGTTCTCTGCTTTCAAGGACTCATGTAATTAGATTGGGCCCACCCATTTAATCTAGGAAAAATCTCTCCATCTCAAGAGCCCTGTCTTTAATCACATCTGCAAAGTCCCTTGTACAATGTGAGGTAATATATTCATAGGTTTCAGGGATTAGAGTGTGAACATCAAGGGTACGGGGGGTGGAGGCATTATTCTTTCTACTTCAGATAAGAATAAAAAAAGATTTTTTAAGATTTTAAGTAATCTCTAACCCAATGTGGGGTTTGAACTTAGAACACAAGATCAAGAGTCACATGCTCTACTAACTGAGCCAGCCAGGCACCCCAGGAACAAACTTTTTATAGAGAGATAAAACTTCTTATAGATATATCCTTGTCATATGTAAATAAAAGTATTTTCAAATGAGGTACAGGGTCATCAGACTGAATCATACAATCCAAATCCGATAGGGTACTAGAAATTTACATCAAGTTTATATAAATGTCAAACTGAAACAGTTAAATGCTGCCTTAGCACATTAAAGCAAACAACTTATCAGATTGATAAAGTATTGTCAATCAACAACCTTGGTTGAGTTTTGTTGGATACAAAGTGTGATAGTTTCCTCTAAGGAAAACACTTAGTCAAATCTAGTTTCAATTTATCTTTCAGAAGAAAACAAGTGAGTAAATTCATGTCAAGAATTCAATAAGCTATTTTGTTGTGGTTACAAGACTTAAAAACATATATGAAAATTTATGATGCAAAAAAGGAACCAAAATATGATGGGACAATCTGTAATTTGTAGATCGCTAATAGTCTTCTCCAATTAATTATTAAGTATAGCAAATAGTCAAGCAAATCAACTACATAAGTTGCTTATCCATGTCTGCCCCTGCTAAACCTACTTCAGCACAGAAATAAAGCTACAGGTTGGCCTTTGATCCTAAACTTATATCACAAAGGTAAGACAACTTTTTTTTTCAGAGCCTAACTACAAATTCATTCAAAAATATGTTTCAATGATAAAAGATTCTACTAATAATTCCATTGTGGCAGGGGAGAGATTCCCCCATACCAACAAGCAGTTCTCAGAACATCAGCTGGATGGTCCAGAGTTCAACTCAATTCTGATACCATCTATCCAGAAATAGCATCAGATTCCATAGGTTCAGAGTTTAGTACTATAGGGCACCAGGGTGGCACAGTCAGTTGAACATCTGACTCTTGGTTTTGGCTCAGGTTATGATCTTGGGGTCATGAGATGGAGCCCCACATTGGGCTCTGAGCTCAACACAGAGTCTGCTTGAGATTCTCTCTCCCTCTGCCCCTCCTGCTCATGCTCTCTCTCTCTCTCTAAAATAAATAAATAAATCTTTTAAAAAAAGAGTCCAGTACTACAAATTTGTCACCACCACCAACCCCCACCCCAACACTTCAGATGCCAATTCCAAGTCTGGGTTGCTCCTTGTACTTCTGATCAACGGCTATAAACCAGAGGTTACTATGACCCCCTTCTCAGGTTCAATACATTTGTTAGAGCAACTCAAAGAACTCAAAGAAGCATTTTACTTACTAGATTACCAGTGTATATATAGCTCAAAAACAGCCAAATGGAAGAGATGCACAGGACAAGATATGTGGGAAAGGGGCACAAGACATGCCCTTCGAGTGTGCCACTATTCCTGAATCTCCATGTGTTCACCAATCTGAAAGGTCTGAACCCCATCCTTTGGTTTTTATGGAGTCTTCATTAAATAGGCATGATTGATTAAATCATTGGCCCCTGGTGATTGAATTCAACCTCCAGCCCTTCCCCTCTCCCCAGGAGGTCAGGGAGTGATACTGAGAGTTGTAATCCTCTGATCACAGGGTTGGTTTTCCTGGCAACCAACCCTCATCCTTAGATCCAAAGCCATCTCATTAATATAACAGAAGATCTTTATCACTCTCATCACTTATAAAATTCCAAGGATTTTTGGAGCTCTATGCCAGAAAAGGGGACAAATACCAAATATATACTTCTTATTATGAAACACAATATCACAAATGGAAACTGATTTATAAAGATAAAATAGCTAAGGTGATATTATGAGTGACTCATAATTGGTTAGCACTGAAGAAAGGCTTTAATTGAAATTTGGCTTGTTTTGAAAGCAAAGAAATTTTAAGTTTATCAAATATTTGAAAGAAATCTATTTGTAAATACTTAGTCTCATATGTCAGCTTTCCTTCTTCCCATACATTTCATCCAAATCAAACTGCTTATGTTTCACACACCAAACACACAACGTTGATTCTTGCTTTTGTGCCTTTGCACAGGCTGTTACCCCTTTCTGGAATTCCCAACTGTCTATGTTTCAAAAGCAAGTATAAGAGCTTTCTCCTCCATGAAGGCTTCCCTGATGAACTACAGAGGAGTTTACTACTCCCTACTTGGTGCTATTATTGTATTTAGTACTGACTACTATTACAGTTTTTATTGTGTTCTATTTTGCTTACTTATTTGTTTGATTCCCCTTGACAACTAAGACTGTTATTTTAAGACTCAGAAATCACCAGTTCTTAGCAAAATATATCTAGAAGAATTACATGACTAGAAACTGCAACACTAATAGAACTTTAACTCAAACTTTATGTTTTAGCTATTTTTTATGGCTAATACAGAATCTGTCAATAAAATATGTTAAATTCCTCTTAAAATCCTTGATATGTATTATCCTATCTGTAATACATATATAGTCACACAATTTCTAGGTGACCATACATCTTAGGTCTGCTTGGGACAGTTCTGACTTATGACTTTTGTAGATCAGGGAATGTCTGTTAATTATTACAGACCACCTTGATCTCTCAGAAGTATTCCAAACTGGAAAATAAATTATATGGTTAATAATAACTATTAATTTCCTGAACGTTACCAACAGCAAAATAAAACTATGGAAGGCCAAATATACTGACCAGAGTTGCTAATACAAGATAATATTCCATTGTTCAAGGCCTACCAAAAAAACCCTACCATATTACTTTTTTCATTTAACAGTTATAATGAATTCTATGGTGCTTCACTCTCCTTTACAGGAAATATCAACTACAGATGACCCACAGGTCTGTCCCTCCCTAAGAACTGCCTTCACCTGCAGGGAGCCCCTTGTCCAAGGTGACACTGCTTCTGTGAGTGACCCACAAGTATTAACTAACCTGTGCAGGGATACAAAGATTCATCTCAGTTTGGGCTTCCCACAGGATGGCTGGGATATCTACAGTAAGTCACCTTCTCCCTCTGCCCAATCCTGACTTCTTCACTTCCTTATTATGTGTATGTCCCAAAAGAATAACTCCAAAAACCCTTCTTCATGTTAACTTTTATCTCAGAATCACCTTTAGGGTATCTGATCTAAGACAACAATCTTTCTCTTCATTCAAATATCATCTCCTAGCTAGGAACCATGCCCAGCTCAAAACCCTTATTTTTTGTCCAACACTGAACTAACACTTCATGCCAAGACTCTTGCTTCCTACTTTATTATTGTCATTTCTATCATTTAACCTGTTTCTATTTTTATGTAATGAAAACCTTTGAGTTAAGTCCAATGTTTAAAAACAAAATAGCAGGAACATCCAAAAACTACTGAGCAGTGCTTGAACACTGCGGGGTAAAGAAACACATTTCTTGGGAAAGGATCAGTTGAAACCTAAAGTGAGCAGCTAACCTTCCCCACAAATATTAGAAATCATGTGCTCAACATCACTCATCATCAGGGAAATACAAATCAAAACCACAATGAGATACCACTTTACACTTGTCAGAATGGCTAAAATTAACAACTCAGGAAATAATAGATGTTGGCGAGGATGCGGAGAAAGGGGAACCCTCCTACACTGTTGGGGGGAATGCAAACTGGTGCAGCCACTGTGAAAAACACTATGGAGGTTCCTCAAAAAATTAAAAGTAGAACTACCCTATGATCTAGCAATCAAGGTAGTAGCTATTTACCCCAAAATATAAAAATACTAATTCAAATGGATACATTCACCCTGACGTTTTGAACAGCATTATCTACATCCAAGATATGGAAGCAGCACGGATGTCCATCAACTGATGAATGAATAAAGATTTGATATATAATATATATATATATACTACATAGTATGTATAGTATTTATAGCATATAATATGTGTAATGGAATATTAGCAATGAATGAAATCTTGCCATTTGCAACAACACGGATGGTGCTAGAGAGTAATATGCTAAGCAAGATAAGTCAGAGTCAGAGAAAGACAAATACCATATGATTTCACTCATATGTGGAATTTAAGAAACAAACAAATGATCAAAGGGAAAAAAAGAGAGAGAAAGCAAACCAAGAAACAGACTCTTAACTATAGAGAAACTGATGCTTACCAGAAGTCAGGTGGGTTGGGGGATGGGTTAAATAGGTGATGGGATTAAGGAGTGCACTTGTGATCAGCACCAGGTATTATATGGAAGTGTTGAATCACTACATTATACACCTAAAAATAGCATTACACTGTATGTTAACTGGAATTTATTTTTTTTTAAGATTTTATTTATTTATTTGACAGAGAGAGAGAGAGCGAGAGCAGGAACACAAGCAGGGGGAGTGGGAGAGGGAGAAGCAGGCTCCCCGCAGAGCAGGGAGCCCGATGCGGGACTCGATCCCAGGACCCTGGGATCATGACCTGAGCCGAAGGCAGACGCTTAACAACTGAGCCACCCAGGCGCCCTGGAATTTAAATTAAAAAAAAGAAACGCTAAAATAAGAAAAGTAGGCAGCCATTATTATTTTTTAAAAAAAGGGAAACTAACCAGATAAAGAGAGAACACAGGAGAACACAGGAAGAGAATGAGGTAGTTTGTGTAAAATGAATTATAATTAATATATATAATATATATAATAATCAAACCATTAAAAAAAGCAATGGAGAATATCTTAAAGTGACAAGACTTATATTCCATGCAAAGAGCAATACACAGTTGAAAGTTTTCAAAGGTTATACCCTCTGTCAGAGAGGTTGTTTGTCTTCATCTTTTGCCTAACAAAGATATCCATGATTTTTCTTTTTTTTTTAATTTAAATTCAAGTTAGTTAACATATAGTATAGTAGCAATTCTCTGGAGTAGAATTTGGTGATGCATCACTTACATATAACCCCCAGTTCACATCCTAACATGTGCCCTCCTTAATGCCCATCACCTATTTAGCCCATCCCCCCACCCACCTATCCTCCAGCAACCCGCAGTTTACTCTCTCTAGGTAAGAGTCTCTTATGGTTTGCCTCCCTCTCTGTTCTTATCTTATTTTATTTTTCCTTTCCTTCCCCGATGTTCATCTCTTTTGTTTCTTAAATTCCACATATGAATGAAATCATGTGGTATTTGTCTTTCTCTGACTGACTTATTTCACTTAGCATAATACATTCCACGTTGTTGCAAATGGCAAGACTTCATTCTTTTTAATCACTGAATAATATTCCATTGTATATATATACCACATCTTCTTTATCCATTAATTATTCAATGGATATTTGGGATCTTTCCATACTTTGGTTATTGTTGATAGCTCTGCTACAAATATTGGGGTGCATGTACCCCTTCTAATCAGTATTCTCATATCCTTTGGTTAAATACCTAATAGTGCAATTGCAGGGTCACAGGTCTATTTTTAACATCTGTTTATTCTGGGTTGTAGATTTTAGCCATTCTGACAATGTGAGGTGATATCTCTTTGTACTTTTGATTTGTATTTCTCTGATGATCAGTGATGTTGAGCATCTTTTCATGTGCCTATTGGCCATGTGTATGTCTTCTTTGGAGAAATGTCTATTCATGTCTTCTGCCCATTTTTAATTATATTGTCCATTTTTTAGATGTTAAGTTTTATAAGTTCTATATATTTTGGATACTAACCCTTTATCAGATATGTCATTTGCATTCTGTAGGTTGCCTTTTAGTTCTATTGACTATTTCCTTCATTCTCACAGCAGCTTATTTTAATGTAGTCCCAACTATTTTTTATTTTGTTTCCTTTGCCTCCGGAGATATACCTAGAAAGATTTTGCTATGGCCAAGGTGAAAGAAACCACTGCCTGTGTTCTCTTCTATGATTTTTATGGTTTCAGGACTCACATTTAGGTCTTTGATCCATTTTGAATTTATTTTTCTATGTGGTATAAGAAAGTGGTCCAATTTCATTCTTTTTAATGTTGCTGCCAGTCAGTTTTCACAACACCATTTGTTGAAGACAGTCTTTTTCCCATTGGATATTTCTTCCTGCTTTGTCAAAAATTAATTTACCATATAGTTGTGGGTCTATTTCTGGGTTGTCCATTCTGTTCCATTGATCTGTGTCTATTTTTATACCTCTACTATAATGTCCGGATCACTACAGCTTTGTGATACAACTTTAAGACTGCAATTGTGATGCTTCCAGCTTTGCTTTTCTTTTTCGAGGTTGCTTTGGCTATTGGGGGTCTTTTGTGGTTCTATGCAAATTTTAGGATTGTTTGTTCTAGCTCTGTGAAAAATGTTCGTGGTATTTTTATAGGGATTGCACTAAATGTATAGATTGCTTTGGGTAGTTTAGGCATTTTAACAATATTTGCTCTTCCTATCCATGAGCATGGAATGTCTTTCCATTTCTTTGTGTCATCTTTAATTTCTGTCATCTGTGTTCTATAGTTTTCAGAGTATAGGTCTTTTACCTCTTTGGTTAGTTTTATGCCTAAGTATCTTGTTGTTTTGGGTGCAATTTTAAATGGAATTGATTCCTTAATTTCTCTTTCTGCTGCTTCATTATCAGTGTATGGAAATGCAACAGATTTCTGTACACTGATTTTTATCCTGTGATTTAACTGAATTCATTTATCAATTCTAGCAGTTTTAGGGTAGAGACTTTCAGGTTTTCTATATATAGTATCATGTCATCTGCAAACAGAAAGTTTTACTTCTTCCTTACTGACTTGGATGCCTTTTATTTTTTTCTCGTTGTTATCTGATTGCTGTGGTTAGAACTCCCCAATACTATGTTCAATAAAAGTGGTGGGAGTAGATAGCCCTATCTCGTTCCTGACCTTATGAGAAAATCTGTCAGTTTTTCCCCATTAATGATGATGTTAGCTGTGGGTTTTTCATATATGACCTTTATTATGTTGAGGTATGTTGTCTCTAAACCTACTTTGTTGAGGATTTTTATCATGAATATATGTTGTACATTGTTGAATGCTTTTTCTGCATCTATTGAAACTATCATATGGTTCTTGGCCTTTATTTTACTAATGTGATGTATCATGTTGGTTGATTATTGAATACTGAACCATCTTTGCAACCCAGGAATAAATCCCACTTGATCATGGTGAATGATTTTTTTAATTTTGTTGGATTCAGTTTGCTCGTATTTTACTGAGAATTTTTGTGTCTATGTTCATCAGATGTATTAGCCTACGGTTCTCTTTTTTAGTGTTGTCTTTATCTGATTTTGGTATCAGGGTAATGCTGGCCTCATAGAATGAATTTGGAAGTTTTCCTTCCTTTTCTATGTTTTGGAATAGTATGTGCAGAATAGGTATTAACTCTTCTTTAAATATTTGGTAGAATTCCCCTATGAAGCCATCTGGTCTGATCTTTTGCTTGTTGGGAGTTTTTTGATTACTGATTCAATTTCTCTGCTGGTTATCAGTTTGTTCAACTTTTCTATTTCTTCCTATTTCAGTTTTGATAATTGATATGTTTCTAGGAATTTATCCATTTCTGCCAGGTTGTCCAATTTGTTAGCATACCGTTTTTCATAATATTCTCTTATAATTGTTTGCATTTCTATGCTGTTGGTTCTTATTTCTCCTCTGTCATTTGTGATTCTATTTATTTAGGTCCTTTCTCTTCCTGGCTAGAGGTTTATCAATTTTATTGATTTTTCAAAGAACCCATTCCTGGTTTCATTAATCTGTTCTATTGTGGTTTTTTGTTTTTGTTTTTGTTTCTATATCATATTTCTGTTCTAATCTTTATTATTTCCTTCTTTCTACTGGCTTTAGGCTTCACTTGTTCTTTTTCCAGTTCCTCTAGGTTTAAGGTTAGTTGGTTTATTTGAGATTTTTCTTGTTTCTTGAGTTAGGACTTACTCTATATACTTCCCTCTTAAGACTGCTTTTGGTGCGTCCCAAAGGTCTTGGACCATTGTGTTTTCATTTTCATTTGTTTCCATGTATTTTTTAATTTCTTCTTTGATTTCCTGATTGACCAATTCATTGTTTAGTAGCATGTTGTTTAACTTCCATGTATTTGTGGTCTTTCCATATTTTTTCTTACGGTTGATTTCTAATGTGGTCAGAAAATGTGCATGGTATGACTTCAATAATTTTGTATTTGCTGAAGCACATTTTCTGACATAATATATGATCTATTCTGGAGAATGACCCATGTGCACTTGAAAAGAATCTGTATTCTGGTGTTTTAGGATGGAATGTTCTGAATATATCTGTTAAGTCCATCTGGTCCAATGTGTCATTACAAAGCCATTATTTTCTTGATTTTCTGTTGAAATGATCTGTCCCTTGATATATGTGGGGTGTTAAAGCCCCCTATTATTATTGTGTTATTATCAGTTAGTTCCTTTATGTTTGTTATTAAATTTTTACATATTTGGGTGCCCCCATGTTGGGTGCATAACATTTATAATTATTATAGCTTCTTGTTGGATTGTACACTTTATTATTATATAGTACCCTTCTTTATCTTGTTACAGTCTTTGTTTTAAAGTGTATTTTGTCCAATATAAGTATTGCTGCCCTGGCTTTCTTTTGACATCCATTTGCATGAGAAATGTTTCTCCATCCCCTCACTTTCAATCTGCAGGTGTCTTTAGGTCTAAAATGAGTCTCTTGTATACAGCATATAAATGGGTCTTTTTTATCCATTCTTAAATCGTATGTGTTTTGATAGGAGCATTTAGTCCATTTACATTAAAAGTAATCATTGATAGATATGTATTTATTGCCATTTTATTAATTGTTTTGTTGTTTCTGGAGATTTTCTCTATCCTTCTTGTCTTTTTTGTTTTCATTTTTTGCTAATTTTCTTTAGTGATATATGTGGATTTCTTTTTCTTTATTCTTTGCATGTTTATTAGTTTTTTGTTTTGTTTTTTTTTTTGGCAGTAAGTGAGAGAGAGAAAGCACGAGCAGGGGGAGGGGCAGAGGGGAAGCAGACTCCCTGCTGAGCAAGGAGCCCAACACAGGGCTCGATCCCAGGACCCCGACACCATGACCTGAGCTGAAGACAGCCATTTAACTGAATGAGCTATCCAGGTGCCCCAGTGGTTTTTGATATATGATTACCACTAGGCTTGTATATGCTTCTTCTGTAAATAGCAGTCTATATTAAGCTGATGGTCATTCAAGTTTGAACAAATTCTTTTCTCCTCTCCTCCCCATGTTTTAGGTTTATGTTATCATGTTATATCCTTTTCTGTGTGAGTTCCTTGACTGATATTTACAGAAAATTTTTATTGCTTTTGTGTTTCCTGCTTTATACTGTTATTTTTGGCCTCTCCTTTCCACTCAAAGGGTCCGATTTAATATTTCTTGCAGGGCTAATTTAGTAGTCATGAACGCTTTAGTTTTGTTTAGGAAACTCTTTATCTCTACTTCTATTCTGAATGATAGCTTTGCTGGATAGAGTATTCTTGGCTGCAGATTTTTCCCATGCAGCACTTCGAATATATCATGCTGTTCTCTTCTGGCTTGCCAAGTTTCTGTTGAAAAATCTCCAGCTACTCTTATGGGTTTTCCCTTGTAAGTTAATGACTTCTTTTGTTTTTCTGCTTTAAGATTTTTTCTTTATCAGTATATTTGCAAATTTAATTACAATACATCTTGGGGTTGGCCTGATTTTTTTTTTTTTTAAATGATGGAAGTCCTCTGTGCCTCCTGGATCTGGATGTCTGTTTCCTTCCCCAGATTAGGAAAGTTTTCAGCTATTATCTCATCAAATGAATTTTTTGCCCCCTTTCTCGTTCTTCTGGGACCTCTAATGAGAATGTTATTCTGTTTGATGGAGTCATTGAGTTCCCTAAGTCTATTCTTGTGTTACACAATTCTTCTTTCTCTCTTTTGTTCAGCTTCACTACTTTTCATTACTTTGTCTTCAGGGTCATTAATTCATTTCTCTTCTTCTTCCAGCCTGCTGTTCATTGCATCAAGTGTGTTTCTAATCTTGTTTATTGCACTTTTCATTTCTGATTGATTCTTTTATAACTCTTTTATATCTGTGTTAAGGATCTCGCTGATTCATGTCTTCTATTCTTTTCTCAAGCCCAGTGAGTATCCCTATGATTGTTGCTTTAAGTTCTCCATCAGGCATGTTATTTATATTTGTTTCACTTAGAACTCTAGCCATGGCCTTATCTTGTTCTTTCATTTGGGATAAATTCCTCCATCTTCACATTTTATCTAAGTCTCTGCCTTCTTCTTTGTGTTAGAAAAGCCAGTTATGTGAAAGAATGGATGGATGGAAGGAAGGAAGGAAGGAAGGAAGGAAGGAAGGAAGGAAGGAAGGAAGGAAAAGAGGGAGAGAGAGAAAAGAAAAGAAAGAAAGCAAAGAAAAAGTAAAGAAAAGAAAAGAAGATTTGGAAGCTGCCTTTAGATTTTTAGAATTTTAATTCTAAGTTGTCTCCAGTATTCAAAAACTCATTGCATATAGATCATCCTAACTGCTTTATCTTATCATTATGACAAATAAGGCTGAAATCATTTCTAAAATTGATTTCAGAAAAGAGGTAGAGGACTTTTAATGAAGAAAAACCCCTTAACATCTCTTTGTTGGCCTTAGTGAATCTTTATAATTCCCCAGGAGAGGGAATACATTAAACCCAGGATTTACAAATGAAACAGGGCTCTGAATAACAAAAGACAGTCCATTTGATTATTTACTCACTCAACAAGTATGTAATGAGAACCAATAATGCACTTTCACATAAGACACCAAAAGAAGAAAATATTGGGCAAGTAGAGGTCTGGAAATGCAAATTGCTCCCTGCATACAGCCAGACCTGACTCATTCACTAAACTCTCTAATAACCTCTAGAGTAAAGTACCAATCGGAGTGTTAAGTTTACTAAGGATTCTACATCACGTAAAGATTTTGTCCAGCAACACATCCAAACTTAACAATATCAACATGATTTCAACCCACTCCTGAAGAAATATCCATGTCTACTTATTCTTAGAACTAAAGTATGATGGCCGCCCACCTCCAACTTTGTTTTCACCAATTACAGAAAGACCATTATTTAAAAAAAAAAAAAAATGATTTCCCTCTAAAACCCTTCCTTCTTTAGAGAGCCTCCTTGCTCTGCCCCAACCACATGAAGAATTCCTTATTTACCTGGTACATCAGAGAAGATGGACTAGGTCTAACCAATCCTGGAGGTATAAGAAAAACAGCAGAAATACCTTAGAAAAATATACTTCTAAGTTTTAAAAAAACAAATGTTAAACTTTATCTGATTCTGAATATTCTCTGGAGTATATTTTTTAATTAGTAAAAGTCTTGTTTTGGAATATATCTGGATGGGCATTCAAATGAAGAGACTATGATGAGAAAATTATGTTTCTGAATATTCACACTGATTTTTAGAAAAGACCTATACTTTGCAAAATAAGACCTTTTATAAAGGCAATCTATCATATAAATCGAGTAGATGCTTGGAACTCATTTCATTTAATGTCAGAGAAGCTGTTTCTCCATTATATGACGTATACAATATGCAATAATTTCCTTTTATTTTTTCATTCAAAAATACAAGCTAGCTTTTTCTAATGCCAAGTATTGTGCCTGGGGCTTCAGATAAAATAGTAAATAAAACAGACAGACAATAGATCTGCCTGCATAAAGCCTAAAGTAAGTAAGGGATACTAACTACTATAATAGATTCAAAATGCAAGGAGTATTGACGATTCCACAGAGGAGACTAAGAAAGACTGGTATTAATGTATGTCATAGGGCTCCCAGAGATGCTCACACCCTAATTCCCAGGACTTTACATGACAAAAGGAACTTTGTGGATGTAAATAAGGCTAAGAGCCATGAGATGGCAGGACTATCCTGGATAATTTGGGTGGGCCCTAACTAATCATATGAGTCCTAAAAAGTAGAAAACATTTCCTGGCTGGGGTCGGAGAAAGAGATGTGGGGACAGAAAGAGTCAGAGAAGTCTGACATTGCTGGCTGTGAAGATGGAGAAAGAGGCTGTGAACCAAGGAATGTGGATGGCCTCTAGAAGCTGGAAAAGGCAAAGAAATGGATTTCTCCCTACAGACTCCAGAAAAGAATACAGCATTGCTAACACTTCCTTTTTTATCCCAGTGAGACTTGTGTCAGACTTTTGACCTATGGATGTAAAATAATTATTACTATCTATATATGGAAAATATTGGGACAAATATATATAATCATTAAAGTGGTAAGTGGTTTTCTGTTTTATCATAAGTTATGGATCCATCTGGTTTCATTTCCTACTAATTTCTTACTAATGTCACAAGACATTGAACTTACTAAACATAGAATTTCAGTCAAAAAAATGATCAAGACTTACTGATCTGTTTAAGAAAGTAAAGTCATCTAGGGCGCTTGGGTGGCTCAGTTGGTTAAGCGACAGCCTTCGGCTCAGGTCATGATCCTGGAGTCCCAGGATCGAGTCCCACATTGGGCTCCCCACTCATCAGGGAGTCTGCTTCTCCCTCTGACCCTCTCACGCTCTCTGTCTCTCATTCTTTCTCAAACAAATAAATTCTTAAAAAAAAAAAAGAAGAAGAAAGTAAAATCATCTAGACTTGAACTGGTCATATGGACTGAGCCTGAGAAAACATAAACTGCATTCATTTCCCAATGTTGAACTTCTCTGTACTCAACAGGCTTACAAAATTTGAAGCCTTGAAGTCACATTCACATAAAACATCCACAGATTATAATGAGTGTTAATCTTGCCTTAAGTTTTCACAGTTATCTTTATTATGTCTCGATAATCATCAAGCATTTATTCTATCACCAGCCCAATTACAAAAGCTCCTAACTAATCTGAAAAGCAAACCAGGCCCACCAAATGAGACAAAGCATTCCTTAAACAGGAAGTTGAAGTCTGAAGTACAACAGCTATCCTAAAATCTTTGAGCAAATTCTGAGAAAGGTTGAGTTCAGCTAATACCAGGAAAGTACATTCCCTTTCATTAAAGCTGATGAAAGGTATAAAGAAGCATCATTTGTGATATAAATCCGGAATAAAAATAAACCTGGGAATATGTTCTGAAAATATTCCCACAGTTTTTCCAGATTGGTTCCCGCTGTTTAATTCCAATATTCATTGTCTAGGTCAAGATACTAGTATTAAGCCTAAAATACTGCACTTTTATATGAAAAAGAGCTATTACATTGTTTTTGTAGTGCTTTACCATAATATTACAAATTCATACTTTTTTATTATTAATGGGTTATACTTACAATAGAATGTTAACATAATGTGCATATAAATGTATTTTTAATCATGTGGACCACCACTGCATAAATTTAGCTCCTCCTGCTCTGACATCTACACCAACATTAGGGCAGATCACCAGACATTACCCACACACAATAATTATTTCATTCCCTTAAAAAAAAAGAAAAATGCCTTCCTCAACAAGTGTTTAATATTATATCCTAAGAGAAAGGAATATATAAATATACTAAGATCACTCAAAGAACAGCTTTCTCACCTTTGTTCTTCTTCCTTTTCTATGTTTCTGTTCTTATCATTAATCGTCCCCAAATTTTTTTCCATGGTAATCATTTAATATAATAAATAAATACAAATCAATTGCTTTAGGCACACTGTCATTTTAATTTAAAAAATGAGAAGAAGCAAGCACTAAATTCAATTTACCTGTATCCAAATAATAACTACTGAGCCCCCGCTACCTGAAAGTCTCTGTTTTAAGGGCAAGGGAGATAATCCTCATTCTCTTAGAGCTCCTGTCCAGCGGAGATGCAGAGAAGTAAACACGGGAATTACAACAGGGATAAGAACTAAAAATGGGGAAGTGCCATAACCAAGAGGTATTTCAGGGGTATTTACTCTCCTTTGCCAGAAGAGAAGAGGAAACATGGGGGAAGGAGGAAGGAAGAAGAAAACAGCCTCTATCAAGTATGAAGAGCAGTGCAATCTAATCAACTAAATAACTGAAAAACATTTAAATTCTTAATTGAGTCTACCCTTAAAAAAATATGTGTTAAGATAATTATCTGGACATGATTTTAAAAAGCTACTTACCTCTGATCTTAATTATTTGCATATTATAAATGAAAAAATTTCTTTCCACTTGATTCTTCTAACACAGAACTTACCTTGTTTTAAAGCCAACATATCTAACAGAAGGATATTAGTAATATAAGTTTTGTGTACTTAACAAATGGACCTTGAAACTGAGTATCAGAGTAAATCTTTGTTAAAAAAAAAGAGCAGTAAAACATAGAAAAATACATATGTATTTTCAGTGCCTCACATAGCATATTTTATACCTGCAGTGGTTATTTAAACACCTCTATTCTCTGTATGACAAAATTACTTTTCAGTAATAATCATTATTTTCCAATTTGTTAACTTTAAAGCAATTGACAAATCTTAAAGGGAAAACAAATTTCAAAGTTAGTACTCAAATTCAATAAAATATTTCACGAATGAAAAAAAAAAGATTTCACATATGAACTTCACATGCATAAATCTGCATTTACGTAACACAAATATTACCCATGGAAATTCATACTGTTTCATTGTCATAACTTTTAAATTTAAATAAAAATTCCATGTGACCACATAAAATAACAGAATTGAAGTGACTCTATTTCTAGTTCTTTGTCTTTGTGTCATCATTATTTTGAATCCGCTATTTAAATGCATAAGGAATATAATGGTTATTAAAGTATAATCATAAAATGTGCAATTTGAATCATATGTACATATTATTAAACATCAATTATAACCACAGTAATTGTTTAGAACTTAGAAAAACAAAAGAATTTTGAGAAAAACATTTTATCACTTAACATCTAGAACTGCTAAACATGGTGATAGTAAAAAGCAGGCCAACTTTCAGTTGGTTTTATTATTGTTTATAAATATCTAGATATAGTGCACCTTCTTAATGATTGCACCCAGGGCAGAATGTTCCCATCACTTCACCTTTGGTATGAATACTTTTTAACCCAAAGTTGAAGAGAGCCATAAAACCACTTATGTGATATGTATTTATGATACACAGGACCAGCTTCAGGGGCATATGATGGCACATAGGGTCCCATCCTCAGAAAGAATCCTCATGGTTTGCATTTAATACTCTGCTATCACAGTCTTGAAATTTTTAACAATTTTATCTCTGAATTTGAGTATATTAGTGAAGTCTGATGGAGCAGAAGCATATGTCCCAGACTCACATTTAGTTCTGCCTTCCGGGTACAGGTCCTTAGCCACCTGTTCCCCCACCCGACAATTGCTGCCCCCCTCCACTTCTGGTGACGGCCTTTGGCACAAGGCAAAATGGGTCACAGTCACGGGGAAGAGCCACAGATACCTGTGAGGGTCTGCATGTTCCCACAAGTATCCTTATGTACTAGGGAACCTAACATTAAACAGCAAATAAAAATCACCTTTCTCAGTCATTCAAGGCTGTGAAAAAGGAAAAAGAGTTATTTCCTCTGCTTTTGAACAAGAATACTTGCATTTTCATTTTGCATCAAGCTCCACAATCACATGGCCATAACTATGTATGTGGGTGACTGTGCATGTGTATCTGTTTGCTTTTGCATCTAAAGGAATAAAACAACTTTATCTATATCTGATAAAGTGAATTTATCTATAATTTTATAATTTATAAATTAAACTTATCTGTAATTGTATTTTTATCTATAAATGTGAGAATAATAATTTTAATAGTTTACAGATCATGGGAGAAGGAAACCCAATACAATATTATCTTTTGAGTTTCTTATAATTGATGAATTCCCTTAAAAAATCTTTAACTAAGAATATATTATATGCTCTCTGGGTTCATGCGTGCCTTATATAATTTTCTATTTCTTATGCTTTCTCATAATTTTCCATAAAAATACTGGAAATTAAAAAAAGAATATATCGTATGCTAAAAATGGAACTATTCTAGCTTCAGAAGCAGGACATGATGTTATAACATGTTCTTCTTATTAACAAAATCTGCTTTGCAACTTTGATTTCTTGACAGGCAAGAGATTTTTGGTCAGGAGCCAAAGTCATCAAATATTAAGAGTATGGAGATACATCATATGTGCAGAAGGAGCCTTAAAACTCATTAACTAATTTTAGCACATTTCAATTATTCACATAAATTATTTATACAGAACAATCTTAAATCTTCAACTTCACACCCAAAAAGTCATATGCTTTGTAACTAATAAATTTCAAAATATATCTTCATAATTCTTTAATTATTTCATTTGTAAGGCAGATGAGCAAAATATTTTATAAATATGTATTATTATATATTAATTATATATATCTAAATCCTTCATTTTGTTTAGCTCTATTATTTAGGAGCCTTTATGATCAATAAATGCTTGACAATGTCTTCAAGGCAATGTCTTCTTTCTTCTTCATTTTAAAAATAGCAATAAGATTTGATGTAAGAACTGGCATAGATACTCCATAGATGGATATAAATATATACATATGAAATGAATATATCATATATAAAGACATATGAAATGAAACCAAAAGCACCTTGAAACAAATATTTTTGCATGTGTCTAAATTTAGACAGCATTTCTAATATTCCTAAGAGATAGTTTAAAACTGCAAAAAAATTTATGACATTATGTCATGTGCAAAAAGTTTAGGAGCTAATGTTGAAAACTACATGAGTTCCTTACACCTTCAAAAATAACCCCTGATCCCTTCAACATTGACTTTATCTAATACTGTCTAAATTTTGTTATTCACCAATGTAATCCCGAACAGTCTGCCCTTTTCTTCATCTTCCTTTTATCCTTTAAATTGATGTCCAAGTCCAGTTTCTTTTCTCCAATCTTGACTCCCTTCTTCAACTAATATTTAGATACTGCCTCAAAAAAAAACAATTATATATTGTTGGCTCCCATCCCTAGAAATTCCTATATCAATGCTGTATTCTGTGAGTAGAACCTACTCAGAAAGCCAAATATGTAAGATCATGTACTCATTTGTAATTTATCACATTTGTACACAGAAAAAACATCAGCATATACCCAGTGCATGAGGTTGGTGGAAAACAAGTTACCTACATTGTTCATGTACTCTGAAAGCAGGTCCTGGAGAGCCTGGCGAATGGCATTGCATTCTGCAATAATCCGTTCCCGATGGAAATCTCTAGTGCACGAAGAGTCAGCCAATAGCGCAGCCCCACTGATAATGGCTTCAAGACGTTTCTCTAATGATGGTCTAATTTCTTCCTCAGTCACAGTGAGTGGATCCAAGACAATTAAATTCTAAAGGAAGAATACATTTCAATAATTACAACTCCATTACATTCTACTTTTAAGAAAAATATTATTTCGTTTTCACATTTAGAATTCAGATGTGACAATAAAGAGAATTTCATTTCCATGCATTACTCTATGTAATAAGTATTATTCAAATGAGAGATAAAAATTGTGCAATTATGAGCATCAAGTCTAGTGTCAAACAAACCAGTATCCAAATCTTGCCTTTCCTACTCACAGATAGTGTGAGCTCAATCAAGTGTCTTATACACTCTGAACCTCACCTTCCTGATCTGTAAAATTGGAATATTAAAATGTTGTTTGTCTCATAAAACTTTGTAAGAATTATGTGAATGCTTAATACAGTGCATGGCACATATCAACTATTATTTACAATAGTCACCTTAATATGGAACTTCATTGTTTATATAATATTTTCACACATATCATCTCATCCTGATAACACTAAAAAGAGTTGGGCAGTAAAGATATTAACTACACATTTCAACTGGTGATGAGTCAAGCTGAGGCTCTCTTGCCCAAGGTCACTGGGCAAATAAACAGTGATTTCAGATGAGTATCCAGGTTGTATAAAATCTAATTCAGTATTATTTTAATTATGCCTCACTGTAAATCATACACTCTAAATTCAACACTAATATATCAAAGAGAATTCTGAACTTAATTATTTATTGCAAAAGTAAAAGTCTATCTTCCATTTGATCTATTATAACTTCTAGCTATTTCCAATTATTGGAACCTGACATGGTATTTTTAATGTTTATATCATGCATAAGTCTTCAGGCAACAGAATTCAAGATAATCTGTAGCCTATGATGAAAAGATGGAGGTTATGTGACTCTAAGGGTTCTTTTATTAAAATATATCAAAAGAGGAAGCCTTTCCAAGATTTAAGCATAATGTGGTAATTGGAAAAAGAATTAGTATCAAATAAAAGCTCTCTGAAGAACCCTTAGAATAAAATGAAATCACATAATGATTTTCAAAATGTTTGTGCATATGTGAGCAAAACATACAAACACAAACACACAAACACACACAATGATCAGAGTGTCTAACCTTATATGTATGTAAACAAACATACACAGAGGTGTACGTATATTGTGTGTATGTGTGTATCTTACATTGCTCATTGTCCAATTACATTATGATAAATCCTTGGGGATCAAAAGTACCATAAAATTTTTAAAACTACAATTCTAAGCCAAGCTAGGAAGAGAAAATGATTACAGAAAGAAAAAACATTTCAAAACAATTAGAGAAAAAGAAAAATTAGTACTGTGTTATGTACACATATAATATAAAATACAACTAGAAACGGATCTTTCATAAAATTGGTTAAATATCTTAAAATTTTTCAGAAGAATTCTTCCTTTCAGTAGGGAGGGTGGAGGAAGATGGCGGAGGAGTAGGAGACCTGGATTTCGTCTGGTCTCAGGAATTCAGTTGGAGAGGGATCGAACCATTCTGAACACCTACGAACTCAACAGGAGAGCGAAGAAAAGAATAGCAACAACTCTCTGAACAGAAAAGGAACCACTGTCTGTAAGGTAGGATGTGCAGAAAAGTGAATCTGAGGCAATATTCGAGAGGATAGATGGCAGGGGAGGGGGCCTCTGTCTGCGCTTCTGGCAAGTGATAGAGCAGCAGAGCACAAAATCGGAACTTTTAGAAGTCAGCTCCACTGAGGGACATCAATCCAGTGGCTAAGCAGGGGGTGGAACCCTCGCAGGACAGTGTGGTCTCAGGACCATCGGGGTCACAAAAAGAACGGGGGTGCCTGAGTGCGGCAGAGCTCCCAGGTACCAGAGTGGAGAAGCTGGCTAAAGAGACGGAACTGAGGCGCAGGCTCTCAGCTTGGAGTTGCCATAAACCGCGATCCGCGGCACAGTCGGGCCACTGCTCCTCCAGCAGGGACCCAACAAGTGGCAGATCCAGGGAGACTCCCCTTCCTCCCTTGGGAGGAGCAGTGCGGGAGCGCACCGTGGGAGCGCGCAGCGGGGATCTGCTGCATATGGAGACTCCACACTGAGTCGGGTGCCAGAGATAGAAACGTTCGGTCACAGGCCGGGTGAGCATGGAGTGCGGCCAGAGACTGGGGAGACGGGAGGGACTGACTGCTTTTCATTTGGGGGCACACTGAGGAGTGGGTCCCCAAGTTCTCGGCCCCTCCGGGGCAGAGATTGGGAAGCTGACATTTTCACTCTCGTCCTCCAAAGCTGTACCGAAAGCTTACAGGGAAAAAAACCTCCCAAGAGCAAACCCGAGCAGATAACTTAGCCCAGACCGCAAGGGCGGGGCAAGTCCGCCTCTGGCAAAGACATTTGGGAACCGCCGGCAACAGGCCCCTCCCCCAGAAGATCAGCAAGAACAGCCAGCCAAGACCAAGTTTACCAATCAATGAGAATGACAGAATGCCAGCTCGAGGGGAATACTGCACATAGAATAAATGGCTTTTTTACCATGATCCTTTACTCTTTCAAAGTTAATTTTTTTAACTTTTTTTTTTATTTTTCTTTTTCCCTTTTTCAACCAACATCTTATCAATCCCTTTTTTCAAAAACATTCTTATTTTTCATTTTTAGAGTCATATTCTATCCCTTCATACTAGTTACCCTTATTTTTGGCATATATGTATATAAGTTGTTCTCTCTTTAAAATTTTGAGATACAGTTTCCTCTAATAGATCGAAATACACCCTAAATCTCTAGGATAAGGCTTTGTTCTAGTATCCTGCCTGATCACATTCTCTCCCTTTTCTTCTTTCTTATTTTTTTTAAATATTCTTCTTTCTTTTTTCAAACAACTTCTTATCTTAATCAATTCCATTTGTAAAACTTTTAAAATTTTCATCTTTACATTCATATTCCCTCCTTTCATCATTTCAACCCTTATTTTTGTACATATATAAGTTTTCTTTCTTTAAAATTTGGGAAGGCACTTCTTCTAAAAGACCAAAATACACCCAAAATCCACTGTGTGGCACTAATCTATGCACCAGCCTGATTATATTTGATCATATACTGTTTTTTGTTTTGTTCTGTTTATCTTTGTTTTTATCTTTTTCTTTTTCTTTTTTTTTTTTGTTTCCTTTTTTCTTTCTTACCCTTTCTTTTCCCCTGGTTTCAGGTCTTTTTTGATTTGTTTAGAGTATATTTTCTGAGGACATTGTAACCCTGTAAGCATTTTGTTCTTTCATTCATCTAGTCTCCTCTGGACAAAATGACAAGACGGAAAAAATCACCTCACCAAAAAGAACAAGAGGTACTACCGACTGCAAGGGACCTATTCAATACAGATATTAGTATGATATTGGACCTAGAGTTCTGAATCATAATTTTAAAGATACTAGCTGGGCTTGAAAAAAGCATGTAAGTTATTAGAGAAACCTTTCTGGAGAAATAAAAGAACTAAAATCTAACCAAGGGGAAATCAAAAAGTCTACTAATGAGGTGCAATAAAAAATGGGGGCACTAACTTGTAAGATAAATGAGGCAGAATAGAGAATCAGTGATATAGAAGACCAAATGAGGGAACAAAAAGAAGCTGAGGAAAAGAGAGAGAAACAACTACTGGATCACGAGGGCAGAATTCGAGAGATAAGCAATACGGTAAGATAAAACAACATTAGAATAATTGGGATCCCAGAAGAAAAAAGAGAGAGGGGGGCAGAAGGTATATTGGAGCAAATTATATCAAAGAACTTCCCTAACTTGGGGAAGGAAACAGGCATCAAAATCCAAGAGGCACAGAGAACCCCTCTCAAAATCAATAAAAATAGGTCAACACCCCAACATCTAATAGTAAAACTTACGAGTCTCAGAGACAAAGACAAAATCCTGAAAGCACCTCGGGAGAAGAGATATGTAACCTACAATGATAGAAACATTAGATTGGCAACAGACCTATCCACAGACACCTGGCAGACCAGAAAGGACTGGCATGATATTTTCAGAGCACTAAACGAGAAAAATATGAAGTTAAAATTATATATCCAGCTAGGCTGTCATTGAAAATAGAAGGAGAGATCAAAAGCCTCCAGGACAAACAAAAACTAAAGAAATTTGCAAACACGAAACCAGCCATCCAAGAAATAATGAAAGGGTCCTCTAAGCAAAGAGAGAGCCTAAAAGCAACAGAGACCAGAAATGAACACAGACAATATACAGTAATAGTCACCTTACAGGCAATAAAATGGCAATAAATTCATATCTTGCAATAGTTACCCTGAATGTAAATGGGCTAAATGCCCCAATCAAAAGACACAGGCTACCAGACTGTATTAAAAAACAAGACCCATCGATATGCTGTCCGCAAGAGACTCACTTTAGACTCAAAGACACCCCCAGATTGAAAGTGAGAGGGGTGGAAAACCATTTACCATGCTAATGGACACCAAAAGAAAGCTGGGGAGACAATCCTTATATCATACAAATTAGATTTTAAAACAAAGACTGTAATAAGGGATGAGGAAGGACACTATATCCTACTTAAAGGGTCTATCCAACAAGAAGATCTAACAATTATAAATATCTATGTCCCTAACACGGGAGCAGCCAATTATATAAGACAACTAATAACAAAAGCAAAGAAACACATCGACAACAATACAATATTAGTAGGGGACTTTAACACCCCCCTCACTGAAATGGACAGATCATCTAAGCAAAAGAACAACAAGGAATAAAGACTTTAAATGACACACTGGACAAAATGGACTTCAGAGACATACTCAGAACATTCCATCCCAAAGCAAGGTAATACACATTCTTCTCTAGTCCCCATGGAACATTCTCCAGAATAGATCACATCCTAGGTCATAAATCAGGTCTCAAACAGTACCAAAATGTTGGGATTGTTCCCTGCATATTTTCAGACCACAATTCCTTGAAACGAGTACTCAATCACAAGAGGAAAGTTGGAAAGAACTCAAATATGGAGGCTAAAGAGCACCCCACTAAAGAATGAATGTGTCAACCAGGAAATTAAAGAATTTAAAAAATTCATGGAAACAAATGAAAATGAAAACACAAGTGTTCAAAATCTTTGGAATGCAGCAAAGGCAGTCATAAAAGGAAAGTATATAGCAATACAAGCCTCTCTCAAGAAACAAGAAAAATCTCAAATACACAACCTAACCCTACACCTAAAAAAGCCAGAGAAAAAACAGCAAATAAAGCCTAAACCCAGCAGGAGAAGAGAAATAATAAAGATCAGAGCAGAAATCAATGAACTAGAAACCAAAAGAATAATAGAACAGATCAACGAAAACTACGAGCTGGTTCTTTGAAAGAATTAACAAGATTGATAAACCCCTGGCCAGACTTATCAAAAAGAAAAAAGAAATGACCCATATCAACAAAATCATGAATGAAAGAGGAGAGATCACAAATAACACCAAAGAAACACAAACAATTATAAGAATATATTATGAGCAACTCTATTGCAGCAAATTAGATAACCTGGAAGAAATGGATGCATTCCTAGAGATGTATCAACTACCAAAACTGAACCAGGAAGAAATAGAAAACCTGAACAGACTTATAACCACTAAGGAAATTGAAGCAGTCATCCAAAATCTCCCAACAAACAAAAGCCCAGGGCCAGATGGCTTCCCAGGAGAATTCTATCAAACATTAAAAGAAGAATTAAAATCTGTTCTTCTGAAACTGTTCCAAGAAATAGAAATGGAAGGAAAACTTCCACACTCGTTTTATGAGGCCACCATTACCTTGATCCCCAAACCAAAGACCCCATCAAAAAGGAGAATTACAGACCAATATCCTTGATGAACATGGATGCAAAAATTCTCACCAAAATACTAGCCAATAGGATCCAACAGTACATTTAAAGATTATTCACCACGATCAAGTGGGATTAATCCCTAGGCTGCAAGGTTGGTTCAATATCTGCAAATCAACCAACGTGATACAATACATTAACAAAAAAAAGAACAAGAAGTATATGATCCTCTCAATAGATGCAGAAAAAGCATTTGACAAAGTACAGCATCCTTTCTTGATCAAAACTCGCCAGAGTATAGGGATAGAGGGTACATATCTCAATATCATAAAAGCCATCTATCAAAAACCTAGAGCGAATATCATTCTCAATGGGGAAATGCTGAGAGCTTTCCCCCTAAGGTCAGGAACAAGGCAGGGATGTCCACTATCACGACTGCTATTCAACATAGTATTAGGAGTCCTAGCCACAGCAATCAGACAACAAAAAGAAATCAAAGGCATGCAAACTGGCAAAGAAGTCAAACTCTCACTGTTTGCAGATGATATGATACTTTATGTGTAAAACCCAAAAGACTCTACCCCAAAACTGCTAGAACTCATCCAGGAATTCAGTAAAGTGGCAGGATATAAAATCAATACACAGAAATCAGTAGCATTCCTATACACCAACAAGACAGAAGAGAGAGAAATTAAGGAGTCGATCCCATTTACAATTGCAACCAAAACCATAAGACACATAGGAATAAATCTAACCAAAGAGGCAAAGGATCTGTACTCAGAAAACTATAAAATACTCATGAAAGAAATTGGGAAAGACACAAAGAAATGGAAAAACGTTCCACGCTCATGGATTGGAAGAGCAAATATTGTGAAGATGTCAAAGTTACCTCGAGCAATCTACACATTCAATACAAACCCCATCAAAATACCATCCACATTTTTCAAAGAAATGAACAAATAATCCAAAAATTTGTATGGAACCAGAAAAGATCCCGAATAGCCAGAGGAATGTTGAAAAAGAAAAGCAAAGCTGGCGGCATCACAATTCTGGACTTCAAGCTCTATTACAAAGCTGTCATCATCAAGACAGTATGGTACTGGCACAAAAACAGACACATAGATCAATGGAACAGAATCGAGAGCCCAGAAATGGACCCTCAACTCTATGGTCAACTCAACTTTGACAAAGCAAGAAAGAATGTCCAATGGAAAAAGACAGTCTCTTCAACAAATGATGTGGGAAAATTGGACATCCACATGCAGAAGAATGAAACTTGACCATTTCCTTACACCATACACAAAAATAGACTCAAAATGGTTGAAAGACCTCAATGTGAGACAGGAGTCCATCAAAATCCTAAAGGAGAACACAGGCAGCAACCTCTTTGACCTCAGGCACATCAACTTTTCCTAGAAACATCACCAAAGGCAAGGAAAGCAAGGGCAAAAATGAACTATTAGGATTTCATCAAGATAAAAAGCTTTGCACAACAAAAGAAGCAGTCAACAAAACCAAAAGACAACTGACAGAATGGGAGAAGATATTTGCAAATGACATATCAGATAAAGGGCTAGTATCCAAAATTATAAAGAATTTATCAAACTCAACACCCAAAGAACAAATAATCCAATCAAGAAATGGGCAGAAGACATGAACAGACATTTTTCCAAAGAAGACATCCAAAGAGCCAACAGACACATGAAAAAGTGCTCAACATAGCTCGTTATCAGGGAAATCCAAATCAAAACCTCAATGAGATACCACCTCACACCAGTCAAAATGGCTAAAATTAACAAGTCAGGAAATGACAGATGTTGGCGAGGATGCAGAGAAAGGGGAACCCTCCTACACTGTTGGTGGGAATGCAAGCTGGTGTAGCCACTCTGGAAAACAGTATGGAGGTTCCTCAAAAAGTTGAAAATAGAGCTACCATACAATCCAGCAATTGCACTACTGGGTATTTACCCCAAAGATACAAATGTAGGGATCCAAAGGTGTACATGCTCCCCGAAGTTTATAGCAGCAATGTCCACAATAGCCAAACTGTGGAAAGAGTCAAGATGCCCATCAACAGATGAATGGATAAAGAAGAGTTGGTATATATATACGATGGAATATTATGCAGCCATCAAAAGGAATGAGATCTTGCCATTTGCAATGACGTGGAGGGAACTGGAGGGTGTTATGCTGAGTGAAATAAGTCAATCAGAGAAGACATGTATCATATGACCTCACTGATATGAGAAATTCTTAATCTCAGGAAACAAACTGAGGGTTGCTGGAGTGGTGGGGGGTGGGAGGGATGGGGTGGCTGGGTGATAGACATTGGAGAAAGTATGCGCTATGGTGAGTGCTGTGAATTGTGCAAGACTGTTGAATCACAGATCTGTACCTCTGAAACAAATAATGTAATATATGTTAAGAAAAAAGAAGAAGAAGATAGCAGGAGGGGAAGAATGAAGGGGGAGAAACTGGAGGGGGAGACGAACCATGAGAGACGATGGACTCTGAAAAACAAACAGGGTTCTAGAGGGGAGGCGGGTGGCGGGATGGGTTAGCCTGGTGATGGGTATTAAACAGGGCATGTTCTGCATGGAGCACTGGGTTTTATGCACAAACAATGAATCATGGAACACTACATCAAAAACTACTGAAATAATGTACGGTGATTAAAATAACAATAAAAAATTTAAAGAAAAAAGATAGCATTCTTCCTTTCATGATTCTATATCCTTCCTATTTTTCTCCTCTGTTAATGAGTCTCTCCATTTTTCTCTTTCAGATGGACAAAAATGAAAAAAAAAGGAAATTAATTTTACAAATATCAAATTTAAGATTTTCTTTATCCAGTGCATAATCTTCTTGATTAGACAATAACTCTACAATAGGCTTGGCCATCCATCAAGGATTCATTTACATCTAAATCTACCTCCTTATTTCATTTGCCATTTTACCATGTCTTTCTTTGGCTCACTAATTTCGTACAAAAATTCTACTCCAGTGTTTCATAACAATTATTAAATTAATTAAAACCTTTTTGAAAATGTCCTCCAATGTGATATTATCATTAAGAGGAGACACTGAGGGCAAGAGAATTGCTTTCTCAAATGCCATTAGAAGATGTGTCAGGAACAGTTAGCATGTCTCCAGCTTATAATGTTAGGTAAAACTGATTAAATTTCAAATATTTACCTGTAAGTATTGCTAGAAGAAATGGAATTTGAGATGTTCTGGCTATGATTTCACATCAAAAAAACAGCCTTTCTTATGGGATTAAGCTCACTCTAGTTCCTGGCCTACAAGACCATTCCTCAAACTATCTTATCTTCGGATTTTTATCTGCTTGACCTTTAAAACAAGATTATTTGAACTCATCTAAACTCAAACCATTGCCTGGGCTCTGACGTCTGATAACCACATGCAGGACGCTTGACTCTTAATGTCCTCCTGTTTACATCCTATAAAAGTTTTCACTAACCTTATCATCAATTCAGGAAAAGGTGAGGGTTTTTTATATAACTTGAATGTTGTATAAAGTAGAATGGATATTTTAGACCTACTGAAGTTAAAAATTATCTCTCCTAAACATTAGTAAGATGATGAAATAGCTTCCATACCTTACATCCCTATAGAAACCGATTTTAACATTGACCCATGAACTAGAATACCTTTATAAAAGCCTCAGTGTATAGTTGAATGGTTCTGGCACCCCAGTGGAGCAAAAAAAAGAAAGAACTGAAGCACTGAAAAAGATAAAATTAAAAAAAAAAAAAACTACTTTCACTTTACCAATGTCAAGGTAGCACAGCACAGGGCCTACAGAGACTGCCTTCACCTATAATTTATCCCACTGAGAAAAGTGAGAGCAAAGTGAGCCCTCAGCTTCCCCAGCCTTGTGAAGAAGCTAAGAGGCCCATATCCATCTTTCCATACCCAGAACCTTGAAAGAATTGGGAAAGCTGAATAAGCTGGGTATAGGTAAGAGCAGAGAAAAAAGTCAAGAGATCAGAGCAACTAATGGGTGGACTTCAACAAGGGGCAGATCCTACTAACTGGAGTGTGGAGTCTAAAAAGAACCTTGCCCACAAACCCAGGAGGACCTCCCCTACACATCCTACAACTAGTCAACATGTACCACCAACATTCCATGCAACCCCTCCCACCCTGTAGCCAACACACCATGTTCCCCTATGGACAAGGCATGTGAGTTCCCATAGAGAGCACACAAATATTAGCATCCAGCTGGATCTGCTGGATTAGGAAGAGGTGCATAACCCTGGACACTTCAGGACAATGCCATCAGGAATATAAATAGGGAGATCTCAGCACCTGGCCTGGCTTTGCAGGATCAAGCTGAGGCACACAGTCTAAGACTTCTCCCCCAGGGGAATAAGAAGGAATAAAGCAAATCATACATAGAAAGAGTCTGAGAGAATCCAGTATCTCTAGTCTGGTTGACAGGTGAAGATCTTTCTCTCCTGAAGACAGGCAGTAAAGAGGAAGTGACTGCTTCAAATATGAAGACAGCATACAGGTTTCAAGGAACATGATCAAAGAATGTTCAAAGAATCAAAGAAATATGGTATCACCAAAGGAAAAAAATCAAGGTCCAGTAGCTGATCCTAAAGAAATGGTGATTTACTAATTGCCTGAAAAATAATTAAAACTAATCATCTTTTAAAAACGCACCAAGAGAGAACACAAATAGACAATTCAATGAAATCAGAAAAACAATACATGAACAAAACGGTAAGTTTAACAAAGAGAGAGAAATCATAAAAGATAACCTAACAGAAACCCTGGAGCTGAAGAATACAATGACTGAACTGAAGAGACTAGAGCATGCAAAAGGAACAGTCAATGAACTCAAGGACAAATCCTTTGAAATTACCTAGTTAGAGGGACAAAAAGAAAAAAAAAACTATTAAAAAGAATGAAACACTACATCAAAAACTAATGATGTAATATATGGTGATTAACATAACATAATAAAATTAAAAAAACAAAACAAAAAGAATGAAGAAAGCTTACAGGTCTTTGGAACACCATCCCAAAAAATCAATATACATATTATGGGAATCCCAGAAGGAAAAGAAAAAGAAAGGTTCAGAAATCTTATTTAAAGATAATGACCAGTTAGCCTGGTGATGGGTATTAAAGAGGGCACATTCTGCGTGGAGCACTGGGTGTTATGCACAAACAATGAATCATCCAAAACTAATGATGCAATGTATGGTGATTAACATAATAATAAAAAATTTAAAAAAAATAAATAAAGATAATGACCAAAAAGAATTCACAAACCGGGGAGGGAAATAAACACCCAGATCCATGAAGTCCAAAGAATCCCAAATAGATTAAACATAAAAATATCTTCACTGAAATACATTACGATCAAATTGTCAAAAGTCAAAGACAAAAGAGAATTTTGAAAGCACCAAGAGAAAAGTAACTTATCTAATACAAGGGAGCCCACATAAAACTATCATCACATTTCTCAGCAGAAATCTTGATGGCCAGGAGAAAGCGAAATGATATATTCAAAAATACTGAAAGTAAAAGGTGGCAAACAAGAATACCATAACTGGCAAATATGTTCTTCAGAAGAAGAGATAAAGACATTCCCAGACAAACAAAAGCTAGGGTTCATCACCACAAGGCCCACATTACAAGAGGTGCTAAAGAGAGTTCAAAGACAAAGGATACTAATTAGCAACATGAAAACATATGAAAGTGTAAAACTCACTGGTAAAGATAAATATATAAATTTAGAACTCAGGGGAGGAGCAAGAAGGCAGAGGAGTAGGAGATCTAAATTTTGTCTGGTCTCAGGAATTCAGCTAGATAGGGATCAAACCATTCTAAACAGCTACGAACTCAACAGGAGATTGAGGAAAAGAACAGCATCAACTCTCTGAACAGAAAAGTGACCACCTTCTGGAATATAGGACATGCGGAGAAGTGAATCTGGGGCAATATTTGGAAGAGAGACAGCAGGGGGAAGGGGGGCTCATCAGCCCCACTGGCAAGTGACAGAGCCGTGGAGCACAAAATCAGAAATTTTAGAAGTCCGCCATGCTGAGGGATGTCACTCCAGTGGCTAAGCGGGGGGTGGAACCCTCGCTAAGACAGTGTGGTCATGGGACCCTCAGGGTCACAGAAAGACCAGGGTTGCCTGAGTGCAGCAGAGCTCCCAGGGATCAGAGCAGGGAAGCCGGCTGCAGAGACGGAGCCGAGGAGTGTGCTCTCATCTCGGGGTCACAGCAAACCATGATCCGCGGCACAGTCGGACCACTGCTCTTCCAGCAGGGACCCAGCAAGTGGCAGATCCGGGGAGACTCCCCTCTCTCCCCTGGGAGGAGTGGCGCGGGAGCACACCACAGGGATCTGCTTGGTTTGCAGACTCTATACGGGGTAGTGAGCCAGAGATAGAAATGCTCAGTCACAGGCCGGGTGAGCATGGAGTACGGCCAGAGACCGTGGAGACGGGAGTGATTGACTTTTTTTCTCTGGGGGCTCACTGAGGAGTGGGGCCCCAAGTTCTCAGGTCCTCCAGGGAGGAGACTGGGAGGCCGCCATTTTCACTCTGGTCCTCCAAAGCCGTACAGAAAGCATGCAAGGAACAAAAGCTACAGAGAGCAAAACAGAACAGATTACTTAGCCTGGACCGGCAAGGACAGGGAAATTCTGCCTCCGGCAAAGACACCTGAGAACCACTGCGACAGGACAGTCCCCCATAAGATCAGCAAGAATAGCCAGCCAAGACCAAGTTTACCAATCAATGAGAACAGCAGAACTTCAGTGCTAGGGCAATACTGCACATAGAATTCATGGCTTTTTTCCCATGATACTTTAGTCTTTCAATGTTAATTTTTTAACCTTCTTTTTTTTTTTAATTTTTCTTTTTCCCTTTTTCAACCAACATCTTATCAATCCCTTTTTTAAAAAATTGTTTTTATTTTTCTTTTTAGAGTCATATTCTATCCCTTCATAGTAGTTGTCCTTATTTTATATATATATATATAAGTTGTTCTCTCTTTAAAATTTTGGGATACAGTTTCTTCTAACAGACCAAAATATACCCTAAATCTCTAGTGTATGGCTTTATTCTAGTCTCCTGCCTGATCACATTCTCTCCCTTTTTTTTTAATCCTCTTCTTTCTTTTTTCAAACAACTTCTTATCAATTCCTTTTATAAAATCTTATAATTTTCATCTTACATTCATATTCCATCCCTTCATCGTACTTACCCTTATTTTTGTACATATATAAAATTTTTTTCCAAAATTTTGGGAGGCACTTTCTTCTAACAGACCAAAATACACCCAAAATATAGTGTGTAGCACTGACCTATGCACCAGCCTGATCTTATTTGATCATATTCTGTTTTTTTGTTTGTTTGTTTTTATCTTTTTCTTTTTCTTTTTCCTTTCTTTCCCTTTCTTTTCCCCTGGGTTCAGGTCTCTTCTGATTATTTAGTGTATATTTTTCTGGGGTCATCGTTACACTGTTACATTTTCTTCTCTCATTCATCTGTTCTCCTCTGGACAAAATGACAAGATGGAAAAAATCACCTCAACAAAAAGAACAAGAGGCAGTACTGACTGCCTGGGACCTAATCAATATGGACACCAGTAAGATGTTGGAACTAGAGTTCAGAATCATGATTTTAA